>NC_085023.1:1638555-1708555 GCF_963692335.1 Osmerus eperlanus | reverse complement strand
TGTTCTATTTAAACCCACGGCTCAGCCCAGCCCCCCTCACCTCCCTTAACTGGAGCATCCTCAGCCCCCTCACCTAGCCCCCCTCACCTCCCTTAACTGGAGCATCCTCAGCCCCCTCACCTAGCCCCCCTCACCTCCCTTAACTGGAGCATCCTCAGCCCCCTCACCTAGCCCCCCTCACCTCCCTTAACTGGAGCATCCTCAGCCCCCTCACCTAGCCCCCCTCACCTCCCTTAACTGGAGCATCCTCAGCCCCCTCACCTAGCCCCCCTCACCTCCCTTAACTGGAGCATCCTCAGCCCCCTCACCTAGCCCCCCTCACCTCCCTTAACTGGAGCATCCTCAGCCCCCTCACCTAGCCCCCCTCACCTCCCTTAACTGGAGCATCCTCAGCCCCCTCACCTAACCCCCCTCACCTCCCTTAACTGGAGCATCCTCAGCCCCCCCCCCCCCCCCAGCAGTAGTATGCATGATGGCTGTGTTCCACATTGTCTCACTCCTCTTACCCCTCTCTTAATGTGTCCCTTCGGTCTCCCCACATGTCTGACAGTACACACACACACACACGTACACACACACACACAGACACACACAGCAGCCTTCAGTAGGTCAGCCATGTAAACTGGCAGAGATGAATGGGTGATCAGGGACTCTACATCATGCAGTCATGACGGCCGGTTCTAGAAGCACCGCACAGCCAACTCTGTGTTTACTTTCTGCTCCCTTCTCTAAGTCTGGAGGACTCATTCAGAGCTGGAGACCTCCTCTCTAAGTCTGGAGGACTCATTCAGAGCTGGATACCTCCTGTCTAAGTGTGGAGGACTCATTCAGAGCTGGAGACCTCCTGTCTAAGTCTGGAGGACTCATTCAGAGCTGTAGACCTCCTCTCTAAGTCTGGAGGACTCATTCAGAGCTGGATACCTCCTGTCTAAGTGTGGAGGACTCATTCAGAGCTGGATACCTCCTGTCTAAGTGTGGAGGACTCATTCAGAGCTGGAGACCTCCTGTCTAAGTCTGGAGGACTCATTCAGAGCTGTAGACCTCCTCTCTAAGTGTGGAGGACTCATTCAGAGCTGTAGACCTCCTCTCTAAGTCTGGAAGACTCATTCAGAGCTGGAGACATCCTGTCTAAGTCTGGAAGACTCATTCAGAGCTGGAGACCTCCTGTCTAAGTGTGGAGGACTCATTCAGAGCTGTAGACCTCCTCTCTAAGTCTGGAGGACTCATTCAGAGCTGGAGACCTCCTCTCTAAGTCGGGAAGACTCATTCAGAGCTGGAGACATCCTGTCTAAGTCTGGAAGACTCATTCAGAGCTGGAGACCTCCTGTCTAAGTGTGGAGGACTCATTCAGAGCTGTAGACCTCCTCTCTAAGTCTGGAGGACTCATTCAGAGCTGGAGACCTCCTCTCTAAGTCTGGAGGACTCATTCAGAGCTGGAGACCTCCTGTCTAAGTATGGAGGACTCATTCAGAGCTGGAGACCTCCTGTCTAAGTCTGGAGCAATCATTCAGAGCTGGAGACCTCCTGTCTAAGTATGGAGGACTCATTCAGAGCTGTAGACTTCCTCTCTAAGAGCAGACCCAGACCCAGGACAGACCCAGGACAGATCCAGACCCAGGACAGACCCAGGACAGACCATGGGCAGGGCTGGGCTGGTGCCAGTGTTTAGACATTTTCACTGGACAGAGAGAAGAACCGAACTGGTCAGAACCTTAGTTGGAGAACCCTGGCTTCGCCACATCCAGGAGGAACTCAGGATCCAGTGGAGCGAGAGCTACCCTCTCTGCCAAGTCATGTCCTCACTCTGTGTGTGTGTGTGTGTGTGTGTGTGTGTGTGTGTGTGTGTGTGTGTGTGTGTGTGTGTGTGTGTGTGTGTGTGCAGACTCCCTACTATAACACTGTAATAGCATTTACTTTAGTGTCCCGTTCTTCTCCTTCAGGCTCTACCCAGAGAATCCTGCCAGTAGAAATAAACTCAAACATCTGACTCTCCTTGTGTTCACACATGGGCTGACCTCACACCACCACTCCCAGACAACTGTTTCCGTAAACATGATGTAATACTGAGATCCCTCCACGTCCTCCCTCCTAACTTCCTCTCACTAGTCGGGGCTGTGGCGCCAACACCATGGAAGAGAGAACAGTTTGAAAAAGAAATTAGAAATGATCTGAAATTGGCTTCTTAATCCTTGTGAAACACAAAGAGACAGCTCTGAGTCGTGACTAGCAGGGAGTGGAGGGCAGGGTCCTCCCTAGAGGCAGGCAGATAGCAGTCAGCTTGCTCAGTCACACAGCATGGTACATATCCACACACTAGCACTACTATTCCCTCTGCTGGTAGTACTGGGGCATTACATCTTGTACATCTATTACACTACCACTACATCTCCAACATCTCATCTCATCAGACCTCCTACCTGGTTTAGTGACATCACAGCCCTTCGCCATCAGGATGTCATCCATCGAAGTGTCAAAGATGAAACGCACATTCTGCAGCAAGCCCTGTGAGATAGCAAGAGACCAGTTAGACAAGTTACAGTAGTTATAGATTAGTTAGCTAAGGTCTGGAGTTTGAAACTTATATTTCCTGCCCCAAGGATGACCATGCAGTGGCTGTGATTGGGGCAGGAAGCCAGGCGACTGTGTCATTTTCTGCTGTACTTCCTACATGATCTGTCTGGCTCTTTGGGTAAAAGCATCTGCTGCGTTAATCAAACGAGAGTGTTACCCTGAAGTGGTTTTCCCGTGTGGAGCCCTTGGCCACGAACATCCTGCTGCCCTCCTGCTGCAGGTGCTCGTAGAAGGGCTCGTCCAGGATGAAGCTGTCCACCAGCCCACAGCCCACAAACAGGTGGGCGTTCTCCCCGTGGACGTGAAGCGTGATGTTCTTCCACTGGGAGTCGGACAGGTCCACGTCCTCGAAGGACACCACGTTCTGGGATCCGTCCACCCAGTACACCAGGTCCAGCGTGTTGGCGCGCCCGTTGGACACAATCTCAAACTGCCGTTGACCGTTGGAGTCCTCCAGCCCCACCAGCGTCCCCCGGGAGCCGCGGTCTTGCCGCAAGCTGGCCTCCAGCACGAAGCCCTCGTTGTTCTGGACCTGCCGCAGCAGCTGTCTCAGCACAGCAGCGTGGACGGACGGCAGCTGGTCGAAGCGGATGAAGCGGTACGCCGGCGCGTCCGAGTCTTGGCCCCGGAACTGCTTGGCTCCCAGAGTCTTGCGGTTGATGTGACTGATCTCAAACAGGTCGAAAATCGTGTCGTCGTCCAACTCTCCATCTTCAAGATATGGGTCAGAGGGAAAGAGGAGAAGAGCACTGAAGGTAACAGGCACAACAGCCACCAACTCCAAATATGGTTGTGTCAGTTAGGGAATCTTCTTCAGAAACCGTTGAAACATTTCAAAATATTATATCAAGCAAAAGGTCCACTTTTGAAACATTTCACTGGAAGGTTTCACAAGAAACACAAACAGTACTTAAAAAGGTTCTGAGAATATTTCTCTACAGAGACAATGGAACAGCCTTTGAGACAGAAATGTAATGGAGAGCAATGTCACCATGAAGCAGTTTTATCATCCTTTAACAAAAAAAGCGTTTCAAGGGGAAGTCTGAAGACAAGTGAGAACATCTCTAGGTTAATGGTGATGGAGTCCAGCTGTCTGTTTACCTTGAGGTTGCGCTGCGAGGCAGACACACAGTAACGGCAGCAAGTACAGACATCTCCTGAGTATCATGTCTCCTTAGAAACACAGAACACACGTTTTATTTAATTGCAGTTGCTTTCATTGTTAATACACAATTTGCACACAGTTTTACTGCTGTCTCGCGCAGTGTGCATACACTGAGAAGTTATGGCAACAGACAAACTTTCACAACTTCTAACAAACAATTGATCGTCGACGCAGCCACATCTGTCCCAGACACGCCACAAATTATTCAGACGTTTCTAAAGCAAGCTAGTCTCACCCAACTCTCACTGAGTGTATACTCTTCATCACTGACTGCATGCACAGGATACGACCTTACAGAACTGACAACTGTGACAAAATCATGATCAAATTGAAGACTAACAAAGTAATTTGCACGAGCGTACGTCCTTCTTCATACAACTTTGCCTACCTGGTGCCAATGCAATCCCTTTAAATTCAAATTGAAAAATATCCAACGAAAAACTATATTGTTCAAATAAATATCAAGTGTTGTGGCGGAGAGGAAACTGTGCGTGTAATGTCCACTATATCCACGCGTGGAAGGACGTGAGCGGTAGTGGAAGGACTTGAGCGGTAGTGCTTAAATGACAGACCCTCTCTCGGTTATATACCGCTCCCCGGGATCCTGTCAATCAAACTGGAATATGACGAGTTTGGCTCCGTTCGTTTGTCAAAGAGGAATTACATAACTCTGTTCTGATAGGGTAATTCTCTCATAACTCTGATTTGATAGGGTAATTCTCTCATATTTCTGCACATGGGCAGTGGCGAAAAGCTTGGAAACTTCCTTCACACGAACCCCAATCTGTGCGCAAATCATAACGGAATCCGGTTTCATTTACTGATGGAGAGAAAGTGCTTACGCGCAGTGGTCTTGTCTGGGAGCGCGCAACACTGAGGGAATTATTGCGCCAAGCGCACGGTTGATTGAGGTTTCGATTAATCGACGTATGTGAATACGAAGTGTCAGCTGTGTACTAACCGACCCATACTTTGCCTACTTTTACCTTTAAATATATTTTGTGTTCACAGAACAATGAGATGTTGCCAAATTGTGTTTACGTTGTTTTTACAAGTAGGAGAATTTAGAGAAACCTAAGGTTTGTCAATCAGTCTGAGGAGGCCAGTGGTGACCTAGCTTCATAGTGGGTGCCCCCCTTGCTACATCAATGCTTACCAGTTTGAAGAGTAAATAAATAAATAAAATAAATGACACATAAATCATATGAATTGTATACCATATGTACCATATACCATATGGGTATTGGACAGATTCAAACCTTACATATTAAATATGATATACATTGATCAGTGTGTGCCATGGTCGGTTGCAGTAATGGAGCTTACATTCATTATTACAAAGGGAATGATGGCTGTATTCCAGGAATGTGATGGAATCTCATTCCTGAGGATTTGGAGCTGTGGTTGGTGTTGGAGAGGAGATGTGTGAAACGTCATCTGCAGCACCAGAATGAGAGAACAGACAGTATCTAACCTAAATAGGTAAATCAAAAATATACAGATGTAGATTTTTGAGATGATTTAGAATTTGAAAAAATATTATATTAGAAACTAGAGGGTACAATTTCTGGGGAAATTGTAGGGTGTGCTTGCTTGCGTCGGTTGCACAGGGGTCCGTTTTTGAATGACATTTTTACAACTGATATTTCTGTATATTTTATATAAAAATGCATACTTATTATTTATAAAGATTACATAGATTTAAAAGCATTTTTTTGTGCTGCTCGTTTACAACTGAAAATACGAGTGAAGTGTAGAATTAAATATGATGTATTCTCATCCCCTGCAAGAGGCAGCCTCATAGCTGAATCAAAACGAATACATTTGGCAGACCGGTGTAAAAATGGACCTAATCTCTAAGACTTAAACGTCCTTTTTAAGTTTTCCCTTCTCGTGATATTTTCAGGCATTTAGCCTACTCATATTGCATTCATTCATTAATAAAGAACCCCCTTTTAAGATTATTCTACAACGTTACTGGCAGTAGAAGATGGAATCGTGATTCAAACAGTACCATCTGCTAACTGAAAATATGCCCCCAAAAACGTAAATAAGCTTGACATTTATTTAGTGGAAAATCGCTCATTCATAAAAAGCTCACTGGTAGCGATCAGTCAGTAACAACGCAAAATGCGATATAGCCCTGTGTGGAGAAGCTGCCCCGGTAAATTGTACTACTACAGTACAGTACTAGACTGCTGCTGTGTTCGTCTTGGTAGCGATTGCGTTGGTTGAATTCGATTTAACGTTCCGTTGTACGGTTTAGGCTGAAATTAATTATTTTCATGAACAGATTGACAAAGTTTAGGCTGTGGCAATGAAGTTAAGGTTAGCAGTTAGATAGACTTTTGATTTAACCCTCGTGCTGCCTTCGGGTCACATGACCCAAAGGTTCATAACGAACCATCGTTGTGTTTACCCAATTTTACCCAATACAAAAACAAATTAAAATAATTTTCTTTTAACCTTCGCAATGTGGGGGGTCTGAGACAGCCCAACGGTTAAAAGAAAAGGCTTCACTTTGTCTTTGTATGCGGTAAATCTGTCGCAATACGACGGTGGGTCACAATGACTGATGGGTCAGAATGACCCGAAGATAACACAAGGGTTAAGTAAGGGGAGTGCCGAACATGTTCTGTCAGACGATACAGACGTTTGACTTCCTACAGCTGTGTAGATGTTTTTGTAGTGTCTCGCGTAGGCTACAGCGTTGCAGTGAGCAACACTGGTTTGAAACCACAGGTAATGATAATTTCACCCACAAATCATTTACTTGTAATGTAATGTCATAATAAATCCTACAAAGAAAATGTATTTGTGAGGAATGTTTATTTTAAAGATTGAAAACAGATGCATCATAGACCACTGTAGTATGTGTTGCCCGGGCAACAGAGGCTAATGTCATGATGCTAATGCTTCAGTGAAATAGTAGACTACCGTTTCCAAAAGTAGATGTGGGCCTACTTCCTTAATAATATCAGCTAATATTGTACATTACATTTCACAATTGTGTTTCACATCACAAAGTAAAATGAGTAAATAGTTATCACCCTGGCCTCTTTGCTTGTGGCGTTTCTGCAGCTGCCTTGCAGTGAAGCTATAGTTAGCCTAGCTATCCCCCAAGTTAACAGATGCAAAACGAATGTTCTGCTGCAGGTAGTCACGCGTGTTTTCGTGACGTTAGTGACGTAGTGACGTTAGTGACGTCAGTGACTGTGGTTAGCAAATTAGCCACCGTTAGCTTCACTTTTCGCCACAAAAACTTAACTTCAGCCTAAACCATGCAACGGAACGTAAATAAAAATACAAGCAACTCAATCGCTACCAAGACTAAACTTTTGACACCTAGGTTGTCTATGTAGGCCAAATATTGACAAAGATTTAGGGGGGCAAAAATAAATAATAATAATAAATATATATGTGAGAGAACAAAGGTTGTGCTCTCGCCGAAGGCTTGAGCACACCCAATAAACACTAAAACCCTGGCAGAGGGAACACTAGAACCCTGGCAGAGGGAACACTAGAACCCTGGCAGAGGGAACACTAGAACCCTGGCAGAGGGAACACTAGAACCCTGGCAGAGGGAAACTGTGCTGAAATACGACTTGATGGCCAAGCACATAGCTGATGCGAATTCTCCGCCCCATCGTCAAAGCCAGGCGATGTTGCAATGTTGTTTTAAAGTGCTGTGTGCTGATCAAACAGCACAAGCTGGAGTCTCCATGTTGACATTATTGCATGTCTGTATCATATATTATTAGTCAATTATTATTATATTTTGTGACTGTACTGCATAATATTATGATTTTGGTGATTATCATGATGTGCAGTAGTGTGACCGTTGAGCCAAGCATAGATACTACCTGGCCAGATGAGAAGCCATGTTGCCGGCCACACAGGCATCTGGAGACAGACCACTTTGAAGCTTCAACCAGGAAACTAAATGAGCTTACGTAAAGTACTTTTGGGGGGGATTTTCATCAGATTGCATGTTGACAAAGCCAACTGTTGAGTCACACCAATAAAGATTTGGTAAGAATAGCTGGCATTGTAAAATAAATAGTTCTCATCCTCGCTCAGCTGGAAAGGTGGTACTGAGGGAGAAGAATGAAGGCAAAGAGAACCAGGAACAGGAAGTGAAGCAGGGAGAAAGAAGATAGATGGTTCAGAAAGACAGGAACAGGAAGTGAAGCAGAGAGAGAGAAGATAGATGGTTCAGAAAGACAGGAACAGGAAGTGAAGAGATGGAGACGTAAACAACAACAGACAGGAGGGACACAGGCTGTGTTCTTCAGTCTCTCAGCTGCTGTGTTCAGGCTGTGTTCTTCAGTCTCTCAGCTGCTGTGTTCAGGCTGTGTTCTTCAGTCTCTCAGCTGCTGTGTTCAGGCTGTGTTCATCAGTCTTTCAGCTGCTGTGTTCAGGCTGTGTTCTTCAGTCTCTCAGCTGCTGTGTTCAGGCTGTGTTCATCAGTCTCTCAGCTGCTGTGTTCAGGCTGTGTTCATCAGTCTCTCAGCTGCTGTGTTCAGGCTGTGTTCATCAGTCTCTCAGCTGCTGTGTTCAGGCTGTGTTCATCAGTCTCTCAGCTGCTGTGTTCAGGCTGTGTTCATCAGTCTCTCAGCTGCTTTGTGGTCAGTACTAGTAGCCACACTGAACATAACAGGGGTATTTCAAAATAGCAATCTCTGTGTCCCATTATCTTCACAATCCTTCCCTGAAGAAACTGTATTTTGGTTATTGAAATGCAATCACTCTGATATTTTCCAGATCAGGGTTGACAGGAGGACAGCACAGGACTTCTCAGACAGGCCCCACCAGCCAGCCCAGTACCCTCCAACACACCAGGACACAGGAATGGAAACTACTTCAGTCTTTGTTTAAGAAAGGCAATTTTGTGCTTTATGCATTCAACTTCCCCATGAGTCAGTAAGAGAGAGAGTAGGAAAATGAGTAAAGAATGTGAGTGAGGGAGAGAGCGGGAGAGCAACATAGCTGAGTTGAGTGGAGAGAGAGAGAGAGAGAGAGAGAGGGAGAGAGAGAGGGAGAGAGAGAGGGATATTGGGAGAGAGAGGATAAAGAGAGTGAGGAGAGAGAGACTGAAAGAGAAAGGGCAGAGGACAGAGACAGAGAATAAAGCGAAGGGGAGAGACAAATAAAGAGGAAAGAGAAAGAGAGAGGGAAGGAAAGAGTGAGAAGGGAGAGAGAGTGTGTGTCTATCATAGATGAGATGAGGGGAGAGAGAGAAAGAGAGAGTACAACATAGCTGAGTTGAGCGGAGAGAGAGAGTGCAGCTGAGGGGAGAGAGACAGAGAGGGAGAGTGAGAGAGAGAGAAAGAGAGAGAGTGCAGCTGAGCTACAGGGAGACAGAGAGAGAGAGAGAGAGAGAGAGAGAGAGAGAGAGAGAGAGAGAGAGAGAGAGAGAGAGAGAGAGAGAGAGTGCAGCTGAGCTAAAGGGAGACAGAGAGAGAGAGAGAGAGAGAGAGAGAGTGCAGCTGAGCTGAGGGGAGGGGCTTTGAGCTTGGATCCCTGGGTGCAGAAGGTGCTGTTTCTTCACACTGTCAGCTGTTAACAAAACAGCTCTCTAGCACCCAAACACACTTTCATACACACTGTCTGTGTATGCAATACACACATGATATAAACAATACATACATGATATATACAACACATACATAATAAACCAGTACTGAAATATTATCTACAACTAAAAGCATTGATGTCTATTGTTGGATCTTTATTTTATCTGATAATTGCTTTGGTGTCTGATGGACAAGATCCTTTGAAATGTTCCTACCAATACACACTACTGACACGCACTACTGACACACACTACTGACACACACTACTGACACACACTACTGCTACACTCTACTGACACACATTACTGCTACACTCTACTGACACACACTACTGACACACACTACTGCTACACTCTACTGACACACTCTACTGACACACTCTACTGATACACTCTACTGACACACATTACTGCTACACTCTACTGACACACACTACTGACACACACTACTGACACACACTACTGCTACACACTACTGACACGCACTACTGACACACACTATTGACACACACTACTGACACACTCTACTGACACACTCTACTGACACACTCTACTGATACACTCTACTGATACACACTACTGATACACTCTACTGATACACACTACTGATACACACTACTGATACACTCTACTGATACACACTACTGCTACACTCTACTGACACACACTACTGCTAAAACTACTGATACACTCTACAAATACACACTACTGATGCACACTACTGTTAGAGACTATTACTGATACAGACTGATACTGACTATTACTGATAGAGACTACAGATACAGACTATTACTGATAGAGACTACAGATACAGACTATTACTGATAGAGACTACAGATACGATACAGACTATTGCTAATACAGACCACTTATATAGACTATTACTGATAGAGACTACAGATACAGACTATTACTGATACTGACTATTACTGATACACACTACTGATACGATACAGACTGTTGCTAATACACACTACTGATACGATACAGACTATTACTGATATAGACTACAGATACAGACTATTACTGATATAGACTACAGATACAGACTATTACTGATATAGACTACAGATACGATACAGACTATTGCTAATACAGACTGATACAGACTATTACTGATATAGAGTACAGATACAGACTAGTGCTGTCAAACGTTTTAAATATTTAATGGTGATTAATCACATTAATGTCGTAGTTAACTGGCGACTAATCACAATTAATCGCACATTTTTATCTATTCTAAATGCCCCTTGATTTCTTTTTGTCCCATTATTTGTTTTCATTTTAAAGCTCTTATCAACATGGAAAAGTGGATTGCTTAGTGCAAATGTTTTTTTTTTTAAAACAACATTGCAATTGCCTGGCTTTGACGAGGGGTGGAGAATTCGCATCAGCTGTGTGCTTGGCCATCAAGTGGTATTTCAGACTGGACGTGCTGCGATGATAGCTCAGTTCACAACGACAAAACACACAGACCACTTTGGTCTTGTCAATGGAACCATTTGGCAACTTTTTAAAAGTAAATTTTCCATTCAGAATCTTATTGGCATCCATTTCGGCGTCTCGCGCTTGCCATCCACTCAAAATGTAACGTTAGCTTACTACTCTTTAGCCGGCTCGCAAGTCCAAACAAGTGTGTGCGGCGTGCCTGTTGTTTTGTTTCCAGTCTAGCTAGATCCGTCAGTAGTTGTTGCAACAGCATGTGAAAAAAACTGCAAAGTTTGCTAGGCCAAAAAAAACATTAATCTCGCAGAAAAAAAAAATGGTATAACTGACAGCACTAATACAGACTATTACTGAGATAGACTACACACTACTGATAGACTACTGATACATATTATTGATAGACTACTGCTGAGACAGACTGCTATGAGGCTCTGTTGGTGAGGTTGAGGGCCTGCTGTTGGCACTGCAGTGTGTTTTCTCTGCTACGCAGGAAGGCTCGTTTGAAAGATGTTGAGCTTTGGCGTTCTTTCTTATTTGGCGAGGGGCTGAGGAGCACAGAATCCTAGAATAGAATCTCCTGCAGGTTATTAGGCCCAGGTTCCAGCACTGGCTCGCTCCGCGTCTGGGCTGAAAGCTGGCATGTCTCTAAGGGGAAACAAGCTCAAGAGAGACCTGCACCCCCGGTTCTGCTGGAGCCTCAACACTGGCCCTCCTGACAACGCCTCCACACTGAGCGGCTCATCAGAAGACAGGGTGAGGCTGGAGGTGCTCAGGGAGAGGCCGGAGGTGCTCAGGGAGAGGCCGGAGGTGTTCAGGGAGAGGCTGGAGGTGCTCAGGGAGAGGCTGGAGGTGCTCAGGGAGAGGCTGGAGGTGTTCAGGGAGAGGCTGGAGGTGTTCAGGGAGAGAGGCTGGAGGTGCTCAGGGAGAGGCCGGAGGTGTTCAGGGAGAGGCTGGAGGTGTTCAGGGAGAGGCTGGAGGTGTTCAGGGAGAGGCCGGAGGTGTTCAGGGAGAGGCTGGAGGTGTTCAGGGAGAGGCTGGAGGTGCTCAGGGAGAGGCTGGCGGTGTTCAGGGAGAGGCTGGAGGTGCTCAGGGAGAGGCTGGAGGTGCTCAGGGAGAGGCTGGAGGTGCTCAGAGAGAGGCTGGAGGTGCTCAGGGAGAGGCTGGAGGTGTTCAGGGAGAGGCTGGAGGTGTTCAGAGAGAGGCTGGAGGTGCTCAGGGAGAGGCTGGAGGTGTTTAGGGAGAGGCTGGCGGTGTTCAGAGAGAGGCTGGAGGTGTTCAGGGAGAGGCTGGAGGTGTTCAGAGAGAGGCTGGAGGTGTTCAGAGAGAGGCTGGCGGTGTTCAGGGAGAGGCTGGAGGTGTTCAGGGAGAGGCTGGAGGTGCTCAGGGAGAGGCTGGAGGTGTTCAGAGAGAGGCTGGCGGTGTTCAGGGAGAGAGGCTGGAGGTGTTCAGGGAGAGAGGCTGGAGGTGTTCAGAGAGAGGCTGGAGGTGTTCAGAGAGAGGCTGGAGGTGTTCAGAGAGAGGCTGGAGGTGTTCAGGGAGAGGCTGGAGGTGTTCAGGGAGAGAGGCTGGAGGTGCTCAGGGAGAGGCTGGAGGTGTTCAGAGAGAGGCTGGAGGTGTTCAGGGAGAGGCTGGCGGTGTTCAGGGAGAGGCTGGAGGTGTTCAGGGAGAGGCTGGAGGTGTTCAGAGAGAGGCTGGAGGTGTTCAGGGAGAGGCTGGAGGTGCTCAGGGAGAGGCTGGAGGTGCTCAGGGAGAGGCTGGAGGTGTTCAGGGAGAGGCTGGAGGTGTTCAGAGAGAGGCTGGAGGTGTTCAGGGAGAGGCTGGAGGTGTTCAGGGAGAGGCTGGCGGTGTTCAGGGAGAGGCTGGAGGTGTTCAGGGAGAGGCTGGCGGTGTTCAGGGAGAGGCCGGAGGTGCTCAGGGAGAGGCTGGAGGTGTTCAGGGAGAGGCTGGAGGTGTTCAGAGAGAGGCTGGAGGTGTTCAGGGAGAGGCCGGAGGTGCTCAGGGAGAGGCTGGAGGTGTTCAGGGAGAGGCCGGAGGTGCTCAGGGAGAGGCTGGAGGTGTTCAGGGAGAGGCTGGAGGTGTTCAGAGAGAGGCTGGAGGTGTTCAGGGAGAGGCTGGAGGTGTTCAGGGAGAGGCTGGAGGTGTTCAGGGAGAGGCTGGCGGTGTTCAGGGAGAGGCTGGCGGTGTTCAGGGAGAGGCCGGAGGTGTTCAGGGAGAGGCTGGAGGTGCTCAGGGAGAGGCTGGAGGTGTTCAGGGAGAGGCTGGAGGTGTTCAGGGAGAGGCTGGCGGTGTTCAGGGAGAGGCTGGAGGTGCTCAGGAAGAGGCTGGAGGTGTTCAGGGAGAGAGGCTGGAGGTGCTCAGGGAGAGGCTGGAGGTGCTCAGGGAGAGGCTGGCGGTGTTCAGGGAGAGAGGCTGGAGGTGTTCAGGGAGAGGCTGGCGGTGTTCAGGGAGAGGCTGGAGGTGCTCAGGAAGAGGCTGGGAGCAGCTTCTGACACCAGACACCCACAGTGTTGGGTTAGTACTAACCCATAGTGTAACTATGTGTTCTGCTGGAGAAGCACGCTGGTCAGGCACAGTGGGAAACCAGGCGAAACCACACACCAGGGGAAACCACACAGCAGGGGAAACAACACACCAGGGGAAACTACACACCAGGGGAAACTACACACCAGGGGAAACCACACACCAGGCGAAACCACACACCAGGGGAAACTACACACCAGGCGAAACCACACACCAGGCGAAACCACACACCAGGGGAAACCACACACCAGGGGAAACAACACACCAGGCGGAACCAAACACCAAGGGAAACCACACACCAGGGGAAACAACACATCAGGGGAAACTACACACCAGGGGAAACTACACACCAGGGGAAACCACACACCAGGGGAAACAACACACCAGGCGAAACCACACACCAGGGGAAACAACACACCAGGGGAAACTACACACCAGGCGAAACCACACACCAGGGGAAATCACACAGCAGGGGAAACAACACACCAGGGGAAACTACACACCAGGGGAAACAACACACCAGGGGAAACCATACACCAGGGGAAACCACACACCAGACGAAACCACACACCAGGGGAAACCACACACCAGACGAAACCACACACCAGGGGAAACTACACAGCAGGGGAAACCACACACCAGGCGAAACCACACACCAGAGGAAACAACACACCAGGGGAAACTACACACCAGGGGAAACTACACACCAGGCGAAACCACACACTAGGGGAAACAACACACCAGGGGAAACTACACACCAGGGGAAACAACACACCAGGGGAAACTACACACCAGGGGAAACCACACACCAGGCGAAACCACACACCAGGCGAAACCACACACCAGGGGAAACAACACACCAGGGGAAACAACACACCAGGGGAAACCACACACCAGGGGAAACCACACACCAGGGGAAACTACACGCCAGGCGAAACCACACACCAGGGGAAACCACACACCAGGGGAAACCACACACCAGGCGAAACAACACACCAGGGGAAACCACACACCAAGGGAAACCACACACCAGGGGAAACAACACATCAGGGGAAACTACACACCAGGGGAAACAACACACCAGGCGAAACCACACACCAGGGGAAACAACACACCAGGGGAAACCACACACCAGGGGAAACAACACACCAGGGGAAACAACACACCAGGGGAAACTACACACCAGGGGAAACAACACACTAGGGGAAACAACACACCAGGGGAAACCACACACCAGGGGAAACAACACACCAGGGGAAACAACACACCAGGGGAAACAACACACCAGGGGAAACCACACACCAGGGGAAACAATACACCAGGGTAAACAACACACCACGGGAAACCACACACCAGGGGAAACCACACACCAGGGGAAACAACACACCAGGGGAAACAACACACCAGGGGAAACCACACACCAGGGGAAACTACACAGCAGGGGAAACTACACACCAGGGGAAACCACACACCAGGGGAAACAACACACGAGGGGAAACCACACAGCACGGGAAACCACACACCAGGCGAAACCACACACCAGAGGAAACAACACACCAGGGGAAACCACACACCAGGGGAAACTACACACCAGGGGAAACTACACACCAGGGGAAACAACACACGAGGGGAAACCACACACGAGGGGAAACAACACACCAGGGGAAACAACACACCAGGGGAAACCACACACCAGGTGAAACAACACACCAGGGGAAACAACACACCAGGGGAGTATTTTGGGGAAATAAAACCGCGGCTTGTACCCCGATTTACAGTTTTCATGTGGTTGGACGGCTTATATTTCGAAGCGGCGTATATCCCGTTTTTAGAACAAAAAAGGGGCTTTGTCCCAAGATCTCTACACACCGTGCAGCTAATTTAATGCTCAACACTGGAACGGGGGCTTATTGAAAGAGGAATTGAAATAGGAATTATTTACCGTGTCGTCTCAGTTACACTATCAGGGCCAGTGACTTGCTAAAGTAAGCAAATGGCTAGTAGAACATAACATTTCATAATAATTTCAGTAAATCAAGCAGCGCTGCAAGACCCAGTGAAATGTTATATACAGCTAGCAAACCAACGTTAGCTAGCATCGCTAACGACATTGGCTAATTCAACTTCGGTAGGCTATCCTCAGGATTTGCAAGATAGCTAAATTCAGAGCTGCCAACTCTCACGGTTTCGCCGTGACACACGCATTTCAACCATTTCTCACGCTCTCACGTCACACATTGTATATCTCACGCTGAAAGGGCAACGCCAAACAAGTAGCCAAGCTAACGTTGTAAACAGTAACGGACGAGGCGCAGGTTAACCCTCGTGCTGCCTTCGGGTCACATGACCCAAAGGTTCATAACGAACCATCGTTGTGTTTACCCAATTTTACCCAATATAAAAACAAATACAAATAATTTTCTTTTAACCATTCCAATGTGGGGGGTCTGAGACAGCCCACCGGTTAAAAGAAAATGCTTCACTTTGTTTTTGTATGCGGTAAAGTTGTCGCAATACGACGGTGGGTCACAATGACTGATGGGTCAGAATGACCCGAAGATAACACAAGGGTTAACGGAGTGAAGCATCATTGACGCGCAAACAGCCGTGTAAACTCGCCTGGGGGGGGGGAGTGAAGCTCGCGAAAGCTCGCCTAAGGGGGGGGGGGGAGGAGGGGGGGGGGGGGAGGAGGGGGGGGGGGGGAGGAGGGGGGTTGCTACCAAATCTCACGCCAAGGTTTTTGGAAAAGTTGGCAGCCCTGTAAATGTATACAATATCTAAAATAATTTTGTAAACATAACTATGGATTTTGCCAAGCATGGACATACTATCCACAACCGAAGTGTGTTACGGCATGCTATAAGGTTGCCCACCAAGCAATGTAGGCTTGGTATCATTGTTCCCGTATCAAGTGCGGCATATATTTTTGTGTGGGTTAAAATCAAACGATCAAATGAGTTACAAACACAGCTCCCATTCTGGCTGGGTGCGGGTTATAGAAAATGCTGATCGTTTTCCGAAAAATACGGTGCATGCCTGGAAATATCCCTGACATGAAAATCACTCTTCTGATATGAAACTATTGTAATTATATACAAAATTAAAATATAGACAACAAACAGCTCAGTGGTACATAGTCATGTAAAACACAACATATGTAACACAGGCCTGACATTAACTTCTGCTAAATGAACACATTATTGCTTTTGTTGTTGTCAGGAAGGGGTTTGAATGTTCTGCTGATACAACCTGCATGTTCAGTGTCACTCAGGACAAAAGAGGCATCAGTGATGACCAGTTTGAAAGAACAGCTTCTGAAACAGTTCATCACTGTCTCTACAGCTTCTGAAACAGTTCATCAATGTCTCTGAAGAGGAAGGACATATGCAACAGTCCTCGGCTGGAAAATATGATTCAAAAATGCAGTTTGACACACCTGGATCCAGTTTGGATCATCCAAACAGGTCAAGCTATCCAACATTAACATTTTACGCTTATATTTAACATTTAATCCAAAATGACGTACAATTACAGTATATTGTACATAGTAAAACAGCAATTAATAAACTGCAACAAGATTCATCAGCCATCTTCCACAGCAGTCAGTTTGACAGAAAATCTGAGTATAGTTTATCGTCAGAGACATTTCTCAACAAATGGTCATCACTCAACAAGGTTCTAGTTTGCTTTATTGGGTGTGCTTTGCCTTCGGTAAGGGCACAACCTTTGTTCTCTCACATATATATTTATTGTTGGAATGCTGCTTCAGCAAGTATTGTTCTTTGAATCTTTATTCAACTTCTTCATATTCTTCTTCTATTTTTTCCTTGACACCTTTCAGCGCCTTCAAATCTTCAGCTATTAAAACCAGTCAGCTATCAAACAGGTCATGACTGCTATGACTTTTCAGCTTTCTACCTCTTATGTTTGAATTAATATAAATTAATATTCATAATATTTTTAACATGGTTTTCAATGGAGTTTTTTTTCAAATCCTCTCAAACGTCTTAAAACTTCTTCAACTTCCAAATCCTTCTTCTTCCTCAATCTTTCAGCTAGAGCCACCATTTAAACTTTAAAATGTTGACAAAACCCTAAACTATTTTTTTTAAATCAGCTTTTTGATATCTATTCAACTTTTTTCAATATCACTGATTATGTTTCATGACTTTTTCAAGCCGTTTCTGAGATTTACATGGGTGTGTACGTGAAACCCTAGAGTGCAGACTGAAACGCTTAGAGTGGAGGGCAGCTTCGGATGTCGTTGAAAAAATATTTCTAGTTTGCCAGCATTGCCACAATTTTCGCTCTTCATGCTTCGTTTTTGGATCAATAGATAGCTAATTTTGTGCTGGTCGTAGACAGTTGTCTGTGGAATCCAACAGACGTACACATTTGTTCAGAGCCCCACGAAAGCGAGACAAAGTCCAACTCTTGCCCCATAGAGTCCAATGCAAATCTGGTGACAAATTCGTCAGAAAAAGCAAAAAGAACAAGATTTTGAAACTGCCGGTAGAGTCGTATTTCTGCACAGACATATAAAGGACATCTCTGGTTTCGGCAGAGTCTTGGGTCTCGGAAAATATCCTTATTTTTTGGATTGGACGTATAGTTTTGCGTCTAGGTTAACTTGTTTGAGGTGTGGATTCTAGCTACATTTCTGTTATTCTCTGCCCTCAGCGCATTAGCAATCATAGCTGCACCATCACCGTGGCATCGACAGACACGCACCACTCAGTCTCACGCAGGTGATTGGTATTAGCTGATTAGTGGAGTCACAAGACAGTTTGATAGTATTTCAACCTGATACAATTTACAAGAGGTGACTCTGCAGGTGCTGCTAATATCTCTTTTACTACTATTGGTAATGGAACTGTTTTATTCTACTACGCCACTGAGTGCGTTTACTTTACCATGAGATACCCGATTACTAACAATTGTCAGTTTATGCCAATAATACGATTACTCCGTTTACATGTGTAATTAGTTATGCCATTACTCAATAAACGCGTCTACATGATTCTTTTTATTAATCGTTGTGTGCTCCACGGACAAAACTTGCACCATCATCCTTCTGCAACAAAGTGTCGCCGTGTCTTCCTGTATCGGCCCTACTGCTGTATGTTTCATTCAATCAACACATTGAATCCTACTGTTACGCCCCAACTTTAGTGGCCCTATGGGGCGAACAAACATTCCACCACTGACCCAAAACAACTACTAAGAACACCTTTAAAAGTACCAAATCCATGGGATTTAATAATACAACATCATTTCACAACTGTAAGACAAACATAGCAGTGCAACAAACTCCCAGGCTAAGAGGCAGCAAGACCAGCAGTCCCCAAGCTAGAAGCCTCTCTCCTGCAGCAGGAAACTGGAGTCTTTATCTGCTGCTTGATCACCTGGCCAGGTGCATCTCATCTGGCAATCATGGGGAACACAACCTGGGCGGAGCTACAGAAAAGGGAAGGGAGGTGACAAACAAAGAACACAACACATGTGGCCGTAACACCCCCACCCTTAAAACAATGAATAAACAGTGAGTCACATACAATAATACTAACAAGTTCACTGTGACTGTACCAATGTTTAATCATTGTACTCTGAAACAAAAATAGGGACTGCTCCTTACAAAAAGGTGTTAACTTAAAGTCAGAGGGGAATCAAAAAGCTTGCCGTTATGACAAACAAAGGGTAACAAGGTCAAAGTTCATTCAAAAAGGGCCAATGAAGCTGCTGCTACTAGGTTCAAGGATAGCAGCCAAACAAATACGTAGCCATACAAAGTGGATCCCACTCCCACAAGACACAAAATGGCTACCACCATGAGGTGAACAAACAAAGTTACTGCATTTACCCACAACCATACACAGCACCACAGGCGACCAACACAAAGTGGAGTGCAACAGACACAAACCAACAAGGGTCACAACAAGTAGACCACCTACAAAGTTGCTGTTATCCCAACAACAACACACAAGACCCAAGTGAAGTGAACTGCCACCACCACAACACAAAATGGACACCACGTGGTCTTCGTGATTGATGCAAGAAACCAGCAACACAGTGACCTATATATGTAGTGGGTGTGGCCTTCCAATCCAAGATCCACTGATCTCTGGAGCGACCACATCCCACAAACAAAAAGGGCACAACACAACTAATTAGCTGCAATTCAAACACGTAAGAGCATCAACACACAAGTGGCCCAACCAAACTTGGACTGCAACAACCACAACGCACAAATGGGTCACACAGTAGTCATCACTACACACAAAATGTTGCCAACTTACACCTAAGCTGCAACCAAACAGTGACCCAACAAATGTGAAGTGCAGTATCCACAACTCAAAGGTCACGCACCACAAGTTACTGCTCAATACCATATAAAAAATCACAGCTGCACAAGACAAAATGGCCATATAAAGATAGAAAGCCACTCAAAGAGACCCGTTGCTGTGAATAGTGCAAATGACTGAACCTGTAGAGAAGCACCCCAACCTGTCTACCAAGATGGCTAATGTTCCGCCCGTGAGACTGCCTAGGCGGCAGCCATGCAAGCGTCATAGTAGTTTAGTATTTTCGTAATTTTATAGTTTGGTCAATTCTACACCAAAAAACAGAAGGAGGGCAATGTTATGACGATATGACTATTGTGAAGACAGCCAGATGGTGAGATTTTAATGTAGGTTGCTGTAAAAACTTTGATTGGTTTGCTACGTGAGAGCCCCGTCAGCCTCCGTTGACGATTGCGTCAGCTGTTGTCGATCTCTGATGAGTATTTTCTTAATTTCGTACCAGGGTCAATTCTACATCAAAAATCAGAAGGAGGGCAGTGTTTTAAAGATATGGCGATTGCGAAGATAGCCAGCGGGTCAGCATATTTTTGTGATTTGTGTAAAACTTGGAATTTGAGTGACACCGTGGCTTGTTTTGACGTTAGCCTCAGTCAGACTCGGCTCGCCCACTGGCAGTGTGTAGTACTGTCTTCAATGCCACAGCTAAACTTTGTCAAAAGAAACTTTCTCATTTCCGGCGCTTTCAAACAATCAGTGAACTGTGGAGCAACAGCAGCTAGCTTGCCTCTAGCAAACTTATTTTGAATTAGCCATTTCCCCCTACATTAATGTCAAATTTATTTACGTTTTGGGGGGCATATTTTCAGTAAGCAGACGGTACAGTACTGTTTGAATCGCGATTCCATACTGCCAGTGACAACGTTGTTACAGTAGCTTGTTTCAAAGGGGGTTTGCAGCTGTCTCAAAGGGTGTTCTTAATGAAATATGCAATATGAGTAGGCTAAATGCTTGAACATATCACTAGAAGGGAAAAACTTAGAGGACGGACCCACCTGCAACCGACGCAAGCAAGCACACCCTACAATTTCCCCAGAAATTGTACCCTCTCTAGTTTCTCAGATGTTTCACCGTGAGCAGCACAGTACAGATGTTTCACGGTGAGCAGCACAGTACAGATGTTTCACTGTGAGCAGCACAGTACAGATGTTTCACCGTGAGCAGCACAGTACAGATGTTTCCCCGTGAGCAGCACAGTACAGATGTTTCACCGTGAGCAGCACAGTACAGATGTTTCCCCGTGAGCAGCACAGTACAGATGTTTCCCCATGAGCAGCACAGTACAGATGTTTCACTGTGAGCAGCACAGTACAGATGTTTCACTGTGAGCAGCACAGTACAGATGTTTCACTGTGAGCAGCACAGTACAGATGTTTCCCCATGAGCAGCACAGTACAGATGTTTCACCGTGAGCAGCACAGTACAGATGTTTCACCATGAGCAGCACAGTACAGATGTTTCACCGTGAGCAGCACAGTACAGATGTTTCACCGTGAGCAGCACAGTACAGATGTGTAATGACGTTGTGCCTCACAGGTGCTACATGATTAAATTAAGCTAACGTAATGAAGAAGGGAATGTGGTGTGTCTTTCAGGTATGAGGATGTGTGTGGGGAGTTTTTTTTTGACTAGATAACTGAAATCAGTCTGAGGCTTGATGCAGCCACACTGATACAAAAGTTATTTAGAAATAAAGACTTGAATTTGTAACCCCCACAGACCGTTTCTGCTTCTGACTGGAGTGAAGCACGTCTCCTCAGGTTTTAGCAAACCAAAAACATAGACTGTCTGTAGACTTTAAACAACACAGATAGAGTAGCAGGGTGAGATAGAGGAGTACTGGAGGAGCAGGGTGAGAGAGAGGAGTACTGGAGGAGGGTGAGAGAGAGGAGTACTGGAGGAGCAGGGTGAGAGAGAGGAGTAGTTGAGGAGCAGTGTGTGAGAGAGGGGTACTGGAGGAGCAGGGTGAGAGAGAGGAGTACTGGAGGAGCAGGGTGAGAGAGGAGTACTGGAGGAGCAGGGTGAGAGAGAGGAGTACTAGAGGAGCAGGGTGAGAGAGAGGAGTACTGGAGTAGAGGGTGAGAGAGAGGAGTACTGGAGGAGCAGGGTGAGAGAGGAGTACTGGAGGAGCAGGGTGAGAGAGAGGAGTACTGGAGGAGCAGGGGAGAGAGAGGAGTACTGGAGGAGCAGGGTGAGAGAGGAGTACTGGAGGAGCAGGGTGAGAGAGAGGAGTACTGGAGGAGCAGGGTGAGAGAGAGGAGTAGTGGAGGAGCAGGGTGAGAGAGAGGAGTAGTGGAGGAGCAGGGTGAGAGAGAGGAGTACTGGATGAGCAGGGGGAGAGAGAGGAGTACTGGAGGAGCAGGGGGAGAGAGAGGAGTACTGGAGGAGCAGGGTGAGAGAGAGGAGTACTGGAGGAGCAGGGTGAGAGAGGAGTACTGGAGGAGCAGGGTGAGAGAGGAGTACTGGAGGAGCAGGGTGAGAGAGGAGTACTGGAGGAGCAGGGTGAGAGAGAGGAGTACTGGAGGAGCAGGGGAGAGAGAGGCTGTAAGGGTGTGTCAGCAGAGCTGCCCTGCCCTGAAACATCCTCTCATTAATCAATGTAATTTTGTCGGTTCATAGATTCCTGATGTCATGCCAGTCAATGAGTAGTACTTTCCTTACTTATGGCCCATATCCAAACCATAGCTTGCTTTACGACTACAATGTACACAGCACATTTTTACACATGCAAATACACATCAAACTAGAGAGGGTACAATTTCTGGGGAAATTGTAGGGTGTGCTTGCTTGTTTTTCCCTTCTAGTGACATTGTTCAAGCATTTATCCTACTCATATTGCATAATTAATTAAGAATCCCCTTTGAAACAAGCTATTGTAACAACATTGTCACTGGCAGTATTTCAGATGGAATGGCGAACAGTACCATCTGCTAACTGAAAATATGCCCCCAAAAACGTAAATAAGCTTGACATTTATTTAGGGGGAAATGGCTAAAGCGCCGGAAATGAGAATGTTTCTTTTTACATAAAGTTTAGGCTGTGGCTTGAGTTTAAATACATTATTTAATGTGGCATTACTTACTGTACATGCAAGTCTTGATTTGCTTAAATGTACATGTGCTGCTAGTACACCACGGCACAATACGATACTCGCTGTGCAACAGCACATATATGCATGTTGTATCCATGCATCGTTGCTAACGTGTGCTGACGTTGTGACGTAGGCTAGCATTGAGTTCCCTTTGTTGACGCAAAGAACTTTTTGCCACAAAAAAACTAATTTCAGCCTAAACCGTGCAACGGAACGTAAATAAAAATACAAGCAACTCAATCGCTACCAGGACGAAACTTTTGACACCAACGTTGTCTATGTAGTCCAAATATTGACGGATCCTTAGGGGGGCGAAAATAAATAAGAAAAAATAAATATATATGAGAGAGAACAATGGTTGTGCTCGCCGAAGGCTTGAGCACACCCAATTAACAATCTCAATAATGATAATAATAATAGCAGACAGAGGGCTGGGTGAGGGCAGAGGAGTAGAGAACTGTTCACAGAACATTAATAATATTCCATCACACTCATTCGGCAGACTCTTTCTTCAAAAGCAACCTACCGATACTGCATTTAGAAAGTACAGCTCAAGATCAAGTATTAGAAATGCGTAGTTACGGACAGTGTTTTGGTGGTCTAAGTAGCGGTCTGTATTCCCCACCCCTAGCCAGTTCGCCAGTAGTACTTCACATCCACACTAGGCAGTATTGCAGTAGTGCTTCACCAGGCAGTATTGCAGTAGTGCTTCACCAGGCAGTATTGCAGTAGTACTTCATCAGGCAGTATTGCAGTAGTGCTTCATCAGGCAGTATTGCAGTAGTGCTTCACCAGGCAGTATTGCAGTAGTGCCTCACCAGGCAGTATTGCAGTAGTGCTTCACCAGGCAGTATTGCAGTAGTGCTTCACCAGGCAGTATTGCAGTAGTGCTTCACCAGGCAGTATTGCAGTAGTGCTTCACCAGGCAGTATTGCAGTAGTGCTTCACCAGGCAGTATTGCAGTAGTGCTTCACCAGGCAGTATTGCAGTAGTGCTTCACCAGGCAGTATTGCAGTAGTGCTTCACCAGGCAGTATTGCAGTAGTGCTTCACCAGGCAGTATTGCAGTAGTGCTTCACCAGGCAGTATTGCAGTAGTGCTTCACATACAGAACTCCCAGCTGACAGCCACAGGCTGAGACATGTGCCTTGACAACCCCCAGGCACATAAAACATCATGTGAATAATAACATCAGAATTGTTTTAGGAAGGAGTTCAAATAAATGCTTCACATGCTAAATGTTTTATGAGTAAAATGTGTTTGGTGTGAATGTTCGGCCCCAGATGTCGACAGACTGTGAACATATTGAAGGCTGGAGATCTCTTCACGGACATGTGCTTCCACCCAATCTCTCTCCCTGTCTCTACTTCCTACCCATCTCTCTCTCTCTCTCTCTCTATCTCTCTCTCTCTCTACTTCCTACCCATCTCTCTCTCTCTCTCTCTCTCTCTCTCTCTCTCTCTCTCTACCTCCTACCCATCTCTCCCTCCCCCTCTCTCTCTCTCTACCTGTCTCTACTTCCTACCCATCTCTCTCTACCTCCTACCCATCTCTCTCTCTCTCTCTCTCTACCTCCTACCCATCTCTCTCTCCCTCTCTCTCTCTCTCTCTCTCTCTCTCTCTCTCTCTACCTCCTACCCATCTCTATCTCTCTCTACCTCCTACCCATCTCTCTCTCTCTCTCTCTCTCTCTAATTCAAAATGCTTTATTGGCCTGGATGTTTAGAAGCCCATAGAGGACTTTATTCAAATGATAAAGCAATTTCAGGAATCCATGATCATTTTCAATATATGTAAGTGTTATTTGAGACAATATTGAAATGAAACTGCTCAAATCCAAGTTGCATTTGCATTGTCACGTCATATGGCATTCTATGACAATGGAATAACGGTTTGACATTTCATTTGCAAAGATGTACCCCGCTTTACAGTGGACTATATTCAAATGTTAATGCAAATGTGAAAATTAAAATGTAATATGCAACAATCTAGCCACATTTTCCATTAGTACAAGCATTATTTGAGTCTCAATTAAATTTAAAATGCACTTTCTAGCTATTTGAAAATAGAAATGAAAACGGCATTTGACATCTCATTTCAAAGACTCGAATGTGCTGTGCAGCGGACAAAATTCCAATGCAATAAGCTAAACAGCTCTCCCGGTCATTTCCATTTTCAAGTCACCACGGTCTTTTAGGGACAGAATTCAATCATGAAAATGCAATCCGTCAGACTTCTCATCAAGGTGGGTCTTCAGTCTCTGTAGAGCAAACACCATAGGCATCCTACCTAAACCTGACTTTTGCGGTCATTGTGTGATGGCGTAGTCTTTATCGCTGCTCTTTGTAGCATTGGTTGTGCTTAAGTCACTACGGCGGGCTGATCCTGGCCTGGACATCAGTGTTTATGTTCCACCTGCTCTCACTGGAAGATGTTTGAATGAAGTGAAGGGAACACACACAGTGGTTATAAAGGAAAACTAAAAACATATCTTTTACATAAAAAAAGCTTTTCATTAAATGTGTTTTATAGGTTTTGCTTTTAATTATTTATTGACCTTTTCTTTTGCTGAAATATGGAGTGCAATATAAATATAATTTATTATTATTATCATTAGTGAGGTGCCCCTGTGTGAAGCTGGTCACAGCAGTGAGGTGTCCCTGTGTGAAGCTGGTCACAGCAGTGAGGTGTCCCTGTGTGAAGCTGGTCACAGCAGTGAGGTGTCCCTGTGTGAAGCTGGTCACAGCAGTGAGGTGTCCCTGTGTGAAGCTGGTCACAGCAGTGAGGTGTCCCTGTGTGAAGCTGGTCACAGCAGTGAGGTGTCCCTGTGTGAAGCTGGTCACTTCCCTTGGAGCTCAGACACTACAGGCAGGGCAGTGTCTGTAGGGTCCTTCTCATCATTATTAAAGCTGTAATTTTCAAGCTGTCCTTTTGCTAGGAACTGTTTCATGATACAACATATTTCAATGACTTGATTAAGTGTTCCCAGGAAATGAGGAAAGAAGATGACCATAAATTACTCTGTTCCAAAACATCCCGTTCTCAGGAACACTAAAGCTCTCAGTGACAACGAGAGGCTGGGCCTGCCAGTAAATACCTTTTACTGACACACACACACTCCCACGCACACAAACACATACACACATGCACGCTCAAACATATACACACACTCAAACACACACCCAGCCTTCCCCAACACTGACCCTGGGTCCTACCCCAACACTGACCCTGGGCCCTACCACAACACTGACCCTGGGCCCTGGGGCCCAGGGTCAGATGACTTCCCCAGCAGAACTTTCACCAGCGGAACCTTCAACAACGGAACCTTCACCAGCGGAACCTTCACCAGTAGAACCTTCACAAGCGGAACTTTCACCAGCGGAACCTCCAACAGTAGAATCTTCACCAGTAGAACTTTCACCAGTGGAACCTTCGCCAGCGGAACCTTCACCAGCGGAACCTTCACTAGTAGGACCTTCACCAGTGGAACTTCTCAACCACCAGTAAGTAAATCCAAAGAGACCAAGGCTTTCCTATTTTAATAAACCACAAGAGAGAACTTTATATAAAACCGGTTTTATATTTTTATTAAGAAAGAAGTTACACTCCAGGCAACTGACTATGAAAGATGGTTGTTCCTGACCACATCTGTGTTTGGATGTTGTCGTGATGAATATACAGTATGTGTGTTCTGTGTGTGTATGATACTGGTCTCTGGTCTGGTTGTGGAGCCCTCTACTCTCCAGGGTTAGAGACAGGAGTGGCTGGCCCTATCGTTGGGCAGGGTTAGACACAGGGGAGGCTGGCCCCATCGCTGGGCAGGGTTAGAGACAGGGGAGGCTGGCCCCATCGTTGAGCAGGGTAAGAGACAGGGGAGGCTGGCCCCATCGTTGGGCAGGGTTAGAGACAGGGGAGGCTGGCCCCATCGTTGGGCAGGGTTTGAGACAGGGGAGGCTGGCCCCATCGCTGGGCAGGGTTTGAGACAGGGGAGGCTGGCCCCATCGTTGGGCAGGGTTAGAGACAGGGGAGGCTGGCCCCATCGCTGGGCAGGGTTTGAGACAGGGGAGGCTGGCCCCATCGCTGGGTCGAAACACACCAAGCCACCCATCCAGGGTCCCGGTCAGCAGCTATGAGAAGGAGGGAGGGATGGATGGAGAAGGAGAGAGAAAACATAAGGAGACTGTACATCACTGTACACCTCCTACACCAGTCAAGCATGAAATAACTAATGTTAGCATCAGTATAGAAGCTGGAGCATAACATGATTTTACAACCGGATAGGTGAATGGTAGCCCTTGGCTCTAATCCACATCCAACCTAACCACAACCCTGGTTCTGGAACCATCTTTAGAGAAACATGGCTTATACACACACACTCTCAATTAACTTTATCGATCCCAAACTGTAGGAGGTGGGGATGAGGGGAGCATGTGGCCTGACCAGGGTCAAGGATCACAGGTCATCATAGGTTAGAGGTCAGGGCTCTGGTCAAGCTGCTGGGCGGAGCTCTCTATGTTCCTATCCTCACTCCTGACTCTCCTACTGCACGGTCAGGTCCTTCTGATGCCCTCTGCCCTCCCCTGGACCCAGCAGCTCTCTTACTGTACTGTATGTCAGGGCATGGGGATGGTTAGCTCAGTGGTAGAACATGGGGATGGGTATAGCTCAGTGGTAGAACATGGGGATGGTTAGCTCAGTGGTAGAGCATGGGGATGGGTATAGCTCAGTGGTAGAGCATGGGGATGGTTAGCTCAGCATGGGGATGGGTATAGCTCAGTGGTAGAACATGGGGATGGGTATAGCTCAGTGGTAGAACATGGGGATGGGTATAGCTCAGTGGTAGAACATGGGGATGGGTATAGCTCAGTGGTAGAACATGGGGATGGGTACAGCTCTGTGGTAGAGCATGGGGATGGGTATAGCTCAGTCGTAGAGCATGGGGATGGGTATAGCTCAGTGGTAGAACATGGGGATGGGTATAGCTCAGTGGTAGAGCATGGGGATGGGTATAGCTCAGTGGTAGAGCATGGGGATGGGTATAGCTCAGTGGTAGAACATGGGGATGGGTATAGCTCAGTGGTAGAACATGGGGATGGGTATAGCTCAGTGGTAGAGCATGGGGATGGGTATAGCTCAGTGGTAGAGCATGGGGATGGGTATAGCTCAGTGGTAGAACATGGGGATGGGTATAGCTCAGTGGTAGAACATGGGGATGGGTATAGCTCAGTGGTAGAACATGGGGATGGGTATAGCTCAGTGGTAGAACATGGGGATGGGTATAGCTCAGTGGTAGAACATGGGGATGGGTATAGCTCAGTGGTAGAGCATGGGGATGGGTATAGCTCAGTGGTAGAACATGGGGATGGGTATAGCTCAGTGGTAGAACATGGGGATGGGTATAGCTCAGTGGTAGAACATGGGGATGGGTATAGCTCAGTGGTAGAGCATGGGGATGGGTATAGCTCAGTGGTAGAGCATGGGGATGATTATCTCAGTGGTAGAACATGGGGATGGTTATAGCTCAGTGGTAGAACATGGGGATGAGTACAGCTCAGTGGTAGAACATGGGGATGGGTACAGCTCAGTGGTAGAACATGGGGATGGGTATAGCTCAGTGGTAGAACATGGGGATGGGTATAGCTCAGTGGTAGAACATGGGGATGGGTACAGCTCAGTGGTAGAACATGGGGATGAGTACAGCTCAGTGGTAGAACATGGGGATGGGTACAGCTCAGTGGTAGAACATGGGGATGATTATCTCAGTGGTAGAACATGGGGATGGGTACAGCTCAGTGGTAGAACATGGGGATGATTAGCTCAGTGGTAGAGCATGGGGATGATTATCTCAGTGGTAGAACATGGGGATGGTTATAGCTCAGTGGTAGAACATGGGGATGAGTACAGCTCAGTGGTAGAACATGGGGATGGGTACAGCTCAGTGGTAGAACATGGGGATGGGTATAGCTCAGTGGTAGAACATGGGGATGGGTATAGCTCAGTGGTAGAACATGGGGATGGGTACAGCTCAGTGGTAGAACATGGGGATGAGTACAGCTCAGTGGTAGAACATGGGGATGGGTACAGCTCAGTGGTAGAACATGGGGATGATTATCTCAGTGGTAGAACATGGGGATGGGTACAGCTCAGTGGTAGAACATGGGGATGATTAGCTCAGTGGTAGAACATGGGGATGGGTACAGCTCAGTGGTAGAGCATGGGGATGATTAGCTCAGTGGTAGAACATGGGGATGATTATCTCAGTGGTAGAACATGGGGATGAGTACAGCTCAGTGGTAAAACATGGGGATGAGTACAGCTCAGTGGTAGAACATGGGGATGGGTATAGCTCAGCATTAGACTGCAGATGTGGAATGAAGATGTCATTATTCTTTGACAATCAACTAATTTCAACCTGATTGTATTTAGTCATCAGAAACACCTCATTTGCAGACAGGAAAGGGGTTCCATGTGACTGGTCTGTTCAGACTAGTCTGTTCAATCGGGTCTTTCAGACTGGTCTGTTCCGACTGGACTGTTCAGACTGGACTGTTCAGACTGGTCTGTTCAGACTGGTCTGTTCAGACTGGACTGTTCGGACTGGTCTGTTCAGACCGGTCTGTTCAGACCGGTCTGTTCAGACTGGACTGTTCAGATCCCTCCTTTGTCTCTCTGGATCTGTTTCAGGGCTCACAGACGGTAACAATATATTCACTTAGCAGATGCTTTTATCCGCAGCGACGTACAGGTGGGGATTTGAACCGGTGACCTTTTGATCTGCAATGAAACAATCTACCCCTGAACCATACCCCATCCCCGAGGCCCGGCTCCAGCCTCACTGGTTACAGGGTGGGTTATTTAGGGTGTATCTGGCTCAGGCCTGTGGAAGAATGATGCACAAATCAAGAGTTCAAAGCATAAAGACAAGACATGATTGAGTTTGCAATATGGGGGTTAAATGTTGTGTGTGTGGGGGAGGGAGGGGAGGGGAGAGGAGGGGGGAGTAGGAGATAGGAGAGAGGAGAAGTAGAGTGGGAGTAAGAAGGGTGGAAAATAGGAAGGGACAAAGAGAAGAGGGTTAGGAAGGAGAGAAGAGGGGTAGGAAGGAGAGAAGAGGGTTAGGAAGGAGAGAAGAGGGGTAGGAAGGAGAGAAGAGGGTTAGGAAGGAGAGAAGAGGGGTAGGAAGGAGAGAAGAGGGTTAGGAAGGAGAGAAGAGGGGTAGGAAGGAGAGAAGAGGGTTAGGAAGGAGAGAAGAGGGTTAGGAAGGAGAGAAGAGGGGTAGGAAGGAGAGAAGAGGGTTAGGAAGGAGAGAAGAGGGGTAGGAAGGAGAGAAGAGGGGTAGGAAGGAGAGAAGAGGGGTAGGAAGGAGAGAAGGAAGACAGAAGAAGAGAAGACAGACGACATTCTAATAAAGGGGTCTTAACCACTACTCTGTTTCACTTGACATTATATCACATCAACACAATCACACACAGTGTGTCCCATCATGTCACTGCATTACATCATAGTAGGTATTCAGCCTGGACCAAATCATGAGGGCAGTCTAACCTTAAACTAGGCCCCAAATTACAGCTTTGACATTTTTTGCATTGGTATTCAGGAAAGGGAGAATTACCATATCAGCATAATGAACCAATCACAGAGTCAGCTGTGGGCCTGCTGTTGTTTCCAGCGAGATGGCCACCATGAGACTAGATGAATGACACGTTTCTGGAAGAGAGGAAAGGACAGGGAAGAGACCATGCCTCCCCTCCCCCTCCCCTTCCCATGCCCTCCCCCACCCTCCCCCTCCCCTGTTGAGGACGCTTGCCTGTTGAAGCTCCTGCTCCAGGCTCTGAACTCCGTGCTTCACTCTGGTGTGACATTCTAGAACAGTCAGAAGAGACGTATGTTGTTTGCTGTCTGCGCTGACGAGAGATAGAGAGAGAGAGGGAGGGAGGGAGGGAGGGACAGAGACAGAGAGAGAGAGAGAGAGGGAGGGAGGGAGGGAGGGAGGGAGGGAGGGAGGGAGAGACAGAGACAGAGACAGAGACAGAGACAGAGAGAGAGAGAGAGAGGGAGAGAGAGAGAGGGAGGGAGGGAGGGAGGGAGAGAGAGAGAGAGAGAGAGAGAGAGAGAGAGAGAGAGAGAGAGAGAGAGAGAGAGAGAGAGAGAGAGAGAGAGAGAGAGAGAGAGAGAGAGAGAGAGAGGGGGGGGGGGGGTGAAGACAAGATGAAGAGAGAGCCGAGAAAGATGAGAATTGGTCGTTCACTGTGACCATCGGAATCCTGTAGAACTAGGTGAGGGGTGTGTGCAGCACCACAGCAGTACTGGGGTAGGTACTGTACAGTACTAGGGGCTGGTACATACAGACCACTCCTTGACTCTGACCACTGACATACTGTAGAACTACGCACTTCTGATCCATGATCTTCTGCTGTACTTCTTCTATGGACTATTTGTATGTTGTGTGGGGGAGTTTGGAGGAGGGAGGAGGAGAGAGGGGAAGACAGCAGGAGCTCTCCCATATGGTTCTCATATTCCCAGATCTTCTGGCGTGTCAGGGTGACAGTCTCCTCCTCCCACAGACAGCTGCAGGTGTCAGCGAGCGGTCACACTACTGCTCAGACACGACTGCTCAGACACTGCTGCTCAGACACTGCCGCTCAGACACGGCTGCTCAGACACTGCTGCTCAGACACGTCTGCTCAGACACTACTGCTCAGACACTACTGCTCAGACACTACTGCTCAGGCACTACAATCAGATACAGCTACAGTCTAATACAGCTACAGTCTGACACAGTTACAGTCTGATACAGCTACAGTCTGATACAGCTACAGTCTAACACAGCTACGGTCTGACACAGCTACAGTCTGACACAGCTACAGTCTGATACAGCTAGTGTTCAGACAGTTAGTCTGACACAGCTACTGTCTGATACAGCTACAGTTTGATACAGCTACAGTCTGACACAGCTACAGTCTGATACAGCTACAGTCTGATACAGTTACATTGTTCAGACAGCTACAGTCTGATACAGCTACAGTCTGACACAGCTACAGTCTGATACAGCTACAGTCTGACAGCTACGGTCTGACACAGCTACAGTCTGAAACAGCTAGTGTTCAGACAGTAGGGCTGAATGATTTCGGAAAATAAGCTAATTGCGATTAATTTGACTAATATTGCAATTGCCATTTAATATGTGATTATTATATTATTTATTATTAATAATTATAGATATATACTACTGATCTCCAGTCACCAACATAACACACAAAGTTCAGAAAAATTAAGGAGAACATACCGCCTGTACCTCTTCGAAAATATTTTGGTAAATCAAAGCTAAACGTAGGCTGATAACATGTGCGTTGCACTTTCTTAACTAAAGCTAGCTAGCTACCGTTTCGGAATAATAACTTGCGCTGTGGGGAACGAGCGGCGCGGAGCGGGGGCTTCCAATTCATTTTCAATAAAATCGGACGTTGACGCTCGCGTAGGGCATTGTGGGAAGTCAAGCGGAGAGGAGCGGAGTGTTGCAAGTTGGATTTTCTCAACTTTATATAAATGAGGAGCTTGAAAACGCTAGCGTTGGCCAATCAGATTGGTTTCTTGTTTCTTGTAACGTAGCAACTGTTCGTCATGGTAAACATTTCTAGGTTTTACAATTTCAAGATGGCGGAGAAACTTATTGTATGTGTCTGCACACCCAGTTCTGTTCAGAACAAAGTTACATAATGTGACGAGCCTGAATTTAAAGATTATTAAACTAATAATGCATGGTGCAGGGTTGCCGACTTTGTCAGTGTCCCTAGTGTGTTTTTATACTTTTAAATTCAGTCTTGTCACATTACGTGACTGTTCTGTGCCACTGCTAGCTTGCTAGCCCAGCCTACAAACGACTGGTTGAGTGACCGGTGGCGTAACATGTATTCTACTGTAATCTTGCACTAGTAAAAATTCTGTATAAATGTTGTGTAAAAGTGGTATTTTGATCGATATTGTGAGTACATGAACCCAAGTCTGCACGCTTGGCCATGACTACAACAGTGACCTTAGAGAACTACAACTCTGTATTAACTTGTCTAACACGCCCCCGAGCGTGGAGTACTGTGGGAAGGCGAGCGGTGCAGAGCGTTAAAAAACGCTGTAGTGGACACGTACCGTTAGGTTGGTGGTATTGCCCCGTGAGGTAGCAACGTTAGCCAGGCAGGTTTTGCACAATACTTTACACTGCGCAGCATCTTTTTTAAAGGCAAAATCGGCAAAGTATGTCAGGTTCTGTCGAGCCTGAGGCTATCGTACATATCAAGGCAAAGTGTAGCGTGCAAAGTTAATCCTTCGTCTGCTAACTGCGTTACTCTTGCGTGTCACGTGACCAAAGTAAAAATCGACAGCTACAGTCTGACACAGCTACAGTGTTCAAACAGCTACAGTCTGATTAAGTTGCGCAGGGCGGCCCAGAGGCAGAGTACAGACAGGACAGCTCCTAACTCTGAGCTCAGTGCTGGGGTCAGCTCCCACACAGCAGAACGAGCCAGACAGAAACACAGCCTCTCTGTGAAACATGAGATGTTCAGCCAGCCATCAGAAGAGGCCTCTGGCCAGGCCTGTGAGGTGGAGTGGGAATGCAATCCACACAGATAGACAAAGAGAGGAAAACGTGAATGAGACCACGACATTGCTCCACAGCTGAGAGCTCAGGGGCTACTTACAGTTGCATTAGAGCTAATGAGCCGTCTCTCTTTGGAGGCTTGCATCAGGGTCCTACTGGGATTGGAGCTGGCTAACATCCTGGCGCTAATACAACTGGTGAGAAAAAGAGAGAGAGAGAGAGAGAGAGAGAGAGAGAGGAAGCAGCTGTTCCTGCCCACAAGATGACAACCCTCAAGGGTTCAGGGAGAAGCACTGATCCTCAAGGACAGCCTGCGTTTTCCAGATGCGGTTCTGAGAGGTCCACATCACCTGCTGTCTCTACTGGGTGGGGACAGCCTTTAAAGAATGGAGGGCCAGCCTTTTAAAAACAGAAGGCCCAGCCTTTAAGGACTGCAGGGATAGTCTTTACAAGACTGGAGGAAAATCCTCAACAAATAGCCTCAAGTCAAAATAGAGACCAAATTAGAGGTAATGTTGCCATTCACCATAGTTTTTATTGTCAGGTGCACAGAACAACACAAAGTCAGACTGGGCACTGAAATTCTTGGGACAAGACAACGCAAGCAACCTGGCATAACATAACATATAAGTACCAAGAACATATATTATATATGATAAGCTAAAATAAAATAAGATAAAATAAAAATAATAATAATAATAAACATCCTATTATACAAAATATACAACAATTCAATCAGTTAGCCAGAGCAGGTTCCATGCTGGTGTCCATAAGAAATGTACTTCAATAAAATATGCAAAAGCTCATAATAATCCACAGACCGGTCTCATCATTCACATCCTGACCCTGGGAGGAAGACAGGTTGGTCTGCATCAAGGGTTCCATCACCTGCAGTGACGCTCCTCTGACAGACCAGAATAATAATGTATATATGTAGCAGATGCTTTCATCCAAAGCGACGCACAGGGGATGGATTTGAACCTGCAACCCCTCAATCTGCAGTCACATACTCTCACTACCAATCCAGTAGAGGAGCCAGGGAGGGTGTCTGAGCTGCTGTGGTGTGTGACAGGGCTCAGCCGGCTGATCAAAACATCCAGAGCTGCAGTTTGACTCCCACTGATCTGACAGCCAATCACAGGACTGCAATCTGATTTATACTGGAGCTGATGGCCAATCACTGAGCAGAAATCTGACTCCTTCCAAAGCAGGCAGCCAATCACACAACTGCAGGCTGACTCCTACTGAAGCTGACAGCTAATCACTGAGCTGATCCATCGAGGTGCCATTCTTTACTGATGATTATTTTAATCAAATGTAGCTTATCACGCTATGTGCTGGCAAAATACTGTCCTGATAGCATATGGGAATACCGAAAATCCTACAGTCTGTTTGAATTATACTGGAGCTGTTCTGGAGCCCTCTGGCTACTGTGTGTGTGTGTGTGTGTGTGTGTGTGTGTGTGTGTGTGTGTGTGTGTGTGTGTGTGTGTGTGCGGAAGCAGAAACATCTCAACTAGAACACCTGTCTTCTGATCCACAGAAGCTTGATCGCTATCTTCCTGCTCTGCTCGTCCAGCAGGTCCCGTGGACAGGAGTTCCTCACGGTCACCTCCATGTCCTGCACCTTGTCACCACGACCGATTTGTCGGCCTGCCAATCCAACAGCTCCACAAGGCTGCTGGCTGGGAGGCCAGGGGCGGCGGAGACACAAACACCAGGTCGCACATTCTGTACACAACCAGCCAAAGAAAGAAATACTGGAACACAAAATCCAGGTGTCTAGAAAAACAAAGGAATTACGAAGACCTCTTTGAGAAAGCGTTGGATTGAGAACATGTGCTTTGTTGTAGGAAAACATGATCTGTTCCCTGTGTTTAGATGGTTTCTCAGGTCCAGATGGTTCGTCTGACAGCTCATGGACATAAACACTAGCTTTAAAATATTAAATCACCCAGAGTCAAAGATGAATACCTTCGACGCAATAAGAATCGAAGTGGATGTCCAAAGTGATTGAATGGGAGCATTCCTCTTGTGGAATGTGTTCCACCTCACAGAACTGGTAGAAGCATTTTATCAGGACATCACAGGAACTCCTCGGAACAGTTAATACCCGAAACATCCTGGATATTTGGACATTGCACAACAGTAAAATGCATCAGGAGGTCGGCATAGCTCAAAAGTGGAACATTTGACTGCAGACCCAGAGGTTGAAGGTACTTATAAAAAAAGCTGATAAAAGTGTCGGCTGAATGAAAACGATGACAGCCCAGTAGGTCTGACAGCACAAGCATACAGCTCTCCCCAAGCAAAAACATTGTATTAAAAGTGTATAAACACAAACATACTTGGATATAATTAAGTTGGCAATAAGCATGTGAATATTCCAAATATGTACATTTTAAGTACACTCCCAATTGTATAGAAATACATATAATGAAAATGTATTTCTTAAGATGTCATTTAACTTTAGAGTCAGTCAGGGATCTGTGTGTGTGTGTGTGAGAGACTGTGGCTCAATCATCTTGAGATCATCTTGAGTCCAAGAACATGCAGTGTGGTGTGTGACGTTGTGTGGACCAGTGGTTCATGACAAACAAGCCTGAAAAAGAAAAGTGTGTGACACCATGTGGAGCTGCAAACCACAGAGCCACAAATCTGACAAGAAATATACACAAGTGCGCCACCAACGGGCACGGCATGAGTTTCACACATTTAAGAGCCCATGTTGCTGCTGGGGTCGGCTGTGAGGCTCTGCACAGGACGGAGCTCCCAGCTCAGCTCCCCAGCGGGCCTCCAGCCCACAGGGAACTGTCCAACCACTCACAGTGAAAACAGCAGCCAAGTGACACAGCTACAATGGGTTGTGCAACACTTTCCACCCAGTTCAGGAAATTGCTCCTACTTGCTACATACAGAGACACATGCACACACCATAAAGGAACAGCGTTTCCAAACATCCAGGGCTTTGAAGTCACAAGTACATTTAGGGTCACTGCAGTAGCCTCTTCCTATTTAAACCACAATTCACACTATTTACAGTTAAAGTATGTTAAAGTATGTACACTTCTAGATCAGTTTAGAAAAAGTACACCAGTCTACAATCTTAAGTCAAAAAAGACACAATGATGTTGGTGCTACAGAGTTCATCTGGTGGAAGCCTGTCAGTACAGGGCCAGATGGACAGGACAGCACCAGCACTAGGAGAGAACCAGGACCGCTGGGCAGGGTCAAACTAATGAAGTGTTATAACTCTGCAGGGACCACAACAGCTAGCTGCAACAAATCACACTTCCCACGTTCAGCCTCCTTATCTGAGTGTGTTATTGGTGAGGGGCCGGGGCTGGAGCCCTCCCCTAGCCACCAGGCCTCCCCCAGGCCTCCCCTAGCCCCAGGCCTCCCCCAGGCCTCCCCTAGCCCCCAGGCCTCCCCTAGCCCCAGGCCTCCCCCAGGCCTCCCCTAGCCCCCAGGCCTCCCCTAGCCCCCAGGCCTCCCCCAGCCCTCCCCTAGCCCCCAGGCCTCCCCTAGCCCCCAGGCCTCCCCTAGCCCCCAGGCCTCCCCCAGCCCTCCCCTAGCCCCCAGGCCTCCCCTAGCCCCCAGGCCTCCCCTAGCCCCCAGGCCTCCCCCAGCCCTCCCCTAGCCCCCAGCCCTCCCCTAGCCCCCAGCCCTCCCCTAGCCCCCAGCCCTCCCCTAGCCACTAGGCCTCCCCTAGCCCCCAGCCCTCCCCTAGCCCCCAGGCCTCCCCCAGCCCTCCCCTAGCCCCCAGCCCTCCCCTAGCCCCCAGCCCTCCCCTAGCCCCCAGCCCTCCCCTAGCCCTCCCCTAGCCCCCAGCCCTCCCCTAGCCCCCAGCCCTCCCCTAGCCCTCCCCTAGCCCCCAGCCCTCCCCTAGCCCCCAGCCCTCCCCTAGCCCCCAGCCCTCCCCTAGCCCTCCCCTAGCCCCCAGGACTCCCCTAGCCCCCAGCCCTCCCCTAGCCCTCCCCCAGCCCCCAGCCCTCCCCTAGCCCCCAGCCCTCCCCTAGCCCCCAGCCCTCCCCTAGCCCTCCCCTAGCCCTCCCCTAGCCCCCAGGCCTCCCCTAGCCCCCAGCCCTCCCCTAGCCCTCCCCCAGCCCCCAGCCCTCCCCTAGCCCTCCCCCAGCCCCCAGCCCTCCCCCAGCCCCCAGCCCTCCCCTAGCCCCCAGCCCTCCCCTAGCCCTCCCCTAGCCCCCAGCCCTCCCCTAGCCCCCAGGCCTCCCCCAGCCCCCAGCCCTCCCCCAGCCCTCCCCCAGCCCCCAGCCCTCCCCTAGCCCCCAGCCCTCCCCCAGCCCTCCCCCAGCCCTCCCCTAGCCCCCAGGCCTCCCCTAGCCCTCCCCTAGCCCCCAGGCCTCCCCTAGCCCCCAGCCCTCCCCTAGCCCTCCCCTAGCCCCCAGCCCTCCCCCAGCCCCCAGGCCTCCCCTAGCCCCCAGCCCTCCCCCAGCCCTCCCCTAGCCCCCAGCCCTCCCCTAGCCCCCAGCCCTCCCCTAGCCCTCCCCTAGCCCCCAGCCCTCCCCCAGCCCTCCCCTAGCCCCCAGCCCTCCCCTAGCCCTCCCCTAGCCCCCAGCCCTCCCCCAGCCCTCCCCTAGCCCCCAGCCCTCCCCTAGCCCTCCCCTAGCCCCCAGGCCTCCCCCAGCCCTCCCCTAGCCCCCAGCCCTCCCCCAGCCCTCCCCCAGCCCTCCCCTAGCCCCCCGGCCTCCCCCAGAGAGCAGATATTTCTTCCTCAGTTATTCTGTATTCTACTGAAAACACATTTGTTCCAAGATTCCTCTAGAACGTAATGCGCTCTAAAAAGACCACTAAGTCTGATCATTCATCAACCATGACATTCATCTTCATCATCATCCTCCGCCTTTGTGCTTCTGTGACCCTCCTCTTCCTCCTGACGGTTTGCTAATGGCTTTAACATCCCCAAAGTTACCTAAACTCCCACAATAACAGGCTTCTAAATTACCAGAAATAAATCCCTGCATAAAACACATCTGAGCCAAACTCCTATCTAACTGTTTATCATGTCGCCTTGTAACATATTACAATGTTCTAATGTCTACTCCAGACATCAGGACCTCCTATCCTAAACATAAATCATCCTGTCTTTGAACATCATCACAACAACATGCAGGGTTTGTGAGAGGGGAGGTGAGGGGGCAACAGAGACTTTCTGAGGTCAGAGGGACTGGAAGGTAAACATCCAGAGACAGAACTGTACACAAGTCAGTCAACAGCTGCCCAGGGACAACATGGTTGAAACTGATTCTTGAATTCAGAACCTTAATAGAAGGAAAGGTAGAGCCAGGAATGGAGGAGAAGAGAGGATGAGAGGTCAATGGAGGAGAGGACAGGAGAGTGGAGGAGAGGTGATGAGAGATGAGGAGGTTGGAGGAGAGTGGAAGAGATGCAGGGAGAGCAGGGCAGGGGTGAGTTGGAAAAAGGAGGATGGGAGAGAAGAGAGGAATACTGCTGTAGTTTGAGTCGTCATAAAGAATGTGGTGCAGATGGATGATGTAGGGAGGAGAGGTTTGGCAGGAGCTGCTGCTGTGTGTGAGGAGAAGGCCTCAGAGCCACAGCCTGACGCCACGTGAAGTCTTAAAAGCTTGCTGCTCTGCCGTGTCAGGAGGAATAGTAACACTAGCTTGCTGCTCTGCCGTGTCAGGAGGAATAGTAACACTAGCTTGCTGCTCTGCCGTGTCAGGAGGAATAGTAACACTAGCTTGCTGCTCTGCCGTGTCAGGAGGAATAGTAACACTAGCTTGCTGGTCTGCCGTGTCAGGAGGAATAGTAACACTAGCTTGCTGCTCTGCCGTGTCAGGAGGAATAGTAACACTAGCTTGCTGCTCTGCCGTGTCAGGAGGAATAGTAACACTAGCTTGCTGCTCTGCCGTGTCAGGAGGAATAGTAACACTAGCTTGCTGCTCTGCCGTGTCAGGAGGAATAGTAACACTAGCGTCAAGGGTCAGCAAGACAAGGAGAGACTCTTTATTTCCAGGATCAGTTAGTGCTTTGTCTCCTTCTGCCTCAAGCAGGAAAACAGCTGACACAATCCTGCTAGCCTTCCTACTAGCCTTGATGCAATTCTTCCTGGTGCCTTCCTGATAGCCTTCCTGATAGCCTTCCTACTAACCTTCCCGATAGCCTTCCTGCTAGCCTCCATGCGTGCCTTGATGCTAGTCTTCCTGCTAGCTTTAATGCTAGCCTTCTTGCTTGCCTGTATCCTGGCAGCGGTGTGGACTACATGAATTGGTGAAAGCCTCACAAACTACCTAAACTACCTATCTAATCGCTGAAGGTGTTGTAGAAGTAATGATGTGTTCTAAATGACTGAAGTGGTTTTAGAAGTAATAAAGGTGTTCTAAATGACTGAAGTTGTTCTAGAATGACTAACTCTTTAGGACCATCTTAAGTCTCAACATACCAAGTCGCTTTTAACTACTGCACCTCAGCTACATCCAGTTCCCCTAGGGAATGGTCAAGTCATGATTTAGGGAAGTAAACTTGAGGAATGCATTTCCTTTTCTTTCCATACATTTACATGTATATTTCATTTATCCATGTCTAAATAAAGGCTTCAAAGCTTTAGTGGAAGTTAACAATCTATAAATGTTCTATTTCAGTCTAAAAGCAACCCCCACCCTCCATCTGGAAAACCCAGGCCAGCAAGCCGTATGGCCGGGGCTGTAGAACAACTGCTATCAATATTGTGACGAGCAGATGTGTGCTTAGAAAACCTGACTGTTCCTGTTCCTGAACACATCCCAGGAGCACGTCCGGGCTGCCGCTCTGCATGCCTGGAGCCTGATGGGATAACCAGGGGCTGGGCTGGGGCACTGCAGGCCTGGAGCCTGATGGGATAACCAGGGGCTGGGCTGGGGCTCTGCAGGCCTGGAGCCTGATGGGATAACCAGGGGCTGGGCTGGGGCTCTGCAGGCCTGGAGCCTGATGGGATAACCAGGGGCTGGGCTGCCGCTCTGCAGGCCTGGAGCCTGATGGGATAACCAGGGGCTGGGCTGCCGCTCTGCATGCCTGGAGCCTGATGGGATAACCAGGGGCTGGGCTGGGGCACTGCAGGCCTGGAGCCTGATGGGATAACCAGGGGCTGGGCTGGGGCTCTGCAGGCCTGGAGCCTGATGGGATAACCAGGGGCTGGGCTGGGGCTCTGCAGGCCTGGAGCCTGATGGGATAACCAGGGGCTGGGCTGCCGCTCTGCAGGCCTGGAGCCTGATGGGATAACCAGGGGCTGGGCTGCCGCTCTGCAGGCCTGGAGCCTGATGGGATAACCAGGGGCTGGGCTGGGGCACTGCAGGCCTGGAGCCTGATGGGATAACCAGGGGCTGGGCTGGGGCTCTGCAGGCCTGGAGCCTGATGGGATAACCAGGGGCTGGGCTGGGGCACTGCAGGCCTGGAGCCTGATGGGATAACCAGGGGCTGGGCTGGGGCACTGCAGGCCTGGAGCCTGATGGGATAACCAGGGGCTGGGCTGCCGCTCTGCAGGCCTGGAGCCTGATGGGATAACCAGGGGCTGGGCTGGGGCACTGCAGGCCTGGAGCCTGATGGGATAACCAGGGGCTGGGCTGGGGCTCTGCAGGCCTGGAGCCTGATGGGATAACCAGGGGCTGGGCTGGGGCACTGCAGGCCTGGAGCCTGATGGGATAACCAGGGGCTGGGCTGGGGCTCTGCAGGCCTGGAGCCTGATGGGATAACCAGGGGCTGGGCTGCCGCTCTGCAGGCCTGGAGCCTGATGGGATAACCAGGGGCTGGGCTGGGGCACTGCAGGCCTGGAGCCTGATGGGATAACCAGGGGCTGGGCTGGGGCTCTGCAGGCCTGGAGCCTGATGGGATAACCAGGGGCTGGGCTGGGGCACTGCAGGCCTGGAGCCTGATGGGATAACCAGGGGCTGGGCTGGGGCACTGCAGGCCTGGAGCCTGATGGGATAACCAGGGGCTGGGCTGGGGCACTGCTGTAGAGTGATGTTACCTCAGGTACCTCAACACTGCATTGATGACGTCGTCCCCAAGAAGGTTGTCCGGTCTTTCCCCAATCAGAAGCCGTGGGTTGATGCTGCGATCCGGGCCAACCTGAGAGCGCGTACTGTCGCCTTTAACTCTGGGGACCCTGATCAGTGCAGGAAGGCCAGATACGACCTTCTGAAGGCCATCAAAGCAGCGAAAAGGGCCAACAGGACCAAGGTGGAGTCCAGATACCATGGCTCTGACCCCAGGCACATGTGGAGTGGACTTAAAGCCATTACAGACTACAAAGGGAGAGGCTACAGTGAGACCCAGTCCTCTGTCCTACTGCCAGACGAGCTGAGTACCTTCTACGCTCACTTTGAGAGGGACAGTGACCCCCCTGCAGTGGAGTTACCTGAAGGCCTAGCCAGTGGTGTGCCTACAATAACTGTAGCTGAGGTGAGGCATTGCTTAAAAAAGATAACACTCGCAAGGCACCTGGCCCAGATGGCATATCAGGTAGGGCCCTCAGGGGCTGCGCTGACCAGCTAGCAGGGGTCTTCAGTGACATCTTTAACCTCTCCCTCAGCCTGTCTATACTCCCCACCTGCTTCAAGAGGACCACCATCATCCCTGTGCTCAAGAACACCAAGGTCACCTGCATGAATGACTAACGCCCGATAGCACTGACCTCTGTCATCATGAAGTGCTTCGAGTGGCTAGTCAAATCATTCATCTGCGGCAACACACAGTTCCAACCTCTTTGTTAAGTTTGCTGACGACACAACCATTGTGGGCCTCATCTCTGACCGTGACGAGTCAGCCTACAGAGAGGAGGTTGATACCCTGACATCATGGTGTCAGGACAATAACCTCTCTCTCAAGGAGATGATTGTGGACTATAGGAGGCGGCAGGAGGAGGAGCATGCACTCCTACACATCAACGGATCCAAAGTGGAAAAGGTCAGCTTCTTCAGGTTCCTCGGGGTAAACATCAGCAATGTTCTCACCTGGTCTGTTCACACGGACAAGGTGGTCAAAGCGGCCCGGAAATGTCTCTTCTTCTCGAGGAGACTGAACAAGTTTGGCATGGACTCAGTCATCCTCACTAACTTCTACAGATGCACTATAGAGAGCATACTGACTGGTTGCATCACAGTGTGGTATGGGAGATGCACAGACAGGGACCGCAAGGCCCTACGTAGTGTAGTCAGGTCTGCTGAGTTCATCATCGGCAGGAAGCTCCCAGCCCTACAGGACACCTACCACACACGATGCCTCAGGAAAGTTGGTAGGATTCTAAAAGACTGTTACCACCCATCCTTCAGTCTTTTTACCCCGTTTCCTTCAGGCAGGCACTACCGAAGCATTCGGTCTCGCACACGCAGACTGGACTACAGTTTCTTTCCAAGGGCCATCAGGCTTCTGAATGAACATTGATATGGACATCAATACACTGTTGACACTCACACTAGTCACTTTACACACTGTCACTTCAGCTACTGGTTGCTCTTACAGCTACTGGTTGCACAATCAGCAATATTGCACTAACTTGAACGGAACTTAAGGTGTAGTGTGATGTTACCTCAGGTGTAGTGTGATGTCAACTCAGGTGTAATGTGATGTTACCTCAGGTGTAGTGTGATGTTACCTCAGGTGTAGTGTGATGTTACCTCAGGTGTAGTGTAATGTCACCTCAGGTGTAATGTGATGTTACCTCAGGTGTAGTGTGATGTCACCTCAGGTGTAGTGTGATGTTACCTCAGGTGTAGTGTGATGTCACCTCAGGTGTAGTGTGATGTTACCTCAGGTGTAGTGTGATGTCACCTCAGGTGTAGTGTGATGTTACCTCAGGTGTAGTGTAATGTCACCTCAGGTGTAGTGTGATGTTACCTCAGGTGTAGCAGGGTTGAAAGTAGCTGTGAGGACCACATCAGATTGCTTGTGCAGCTTGTGGAGGTAGGCGCTGTGACGAAGGTCATATACATAGGCCTGTCAGGACATACCAGGAATCAGAGTCATTAGAGTCAAACTCATACATTTGAGCCAGATTCAGCAGGATTCTACTGTGCTAGAGAAGGATTCTATTGTGTTAGAGCAACATTTTACTGTGTTAGAGCAGAATTCTACTGTGTTGGAACAGGATTCTACTGTGTTAGAGCAGCATTCTACTGTGTTAGAGCAGCATTCTACTGTGTTAGAGCATAATTATACTGTGTTAGAGCAGCATTCTATGGTGTTAGAGCAGGATTCTACTGTGTTAGAGCAGCATTTTACTGTGTTAGAGCAGGATTCTATTGTGTTAGAGCAGCATTCTACTGTGTTACAGCAGAATTATACTGTGTTAGAGCAGGATTTTACTGTGCTAGAGCAGGATTCTACTGTGTTAGAGCAGCATTCTACTGTGTTAGAGCAGGATTCCACTGTGTTAGAGCAGAATACTACTGTGTTAGAGCAGAATTCTACTGTGCTATAGCAGGAGTCTACTGTACTAGAGCCGCATTTCCCCCCATCTGCCCTATAAACAAACAAACTGTGACTGTGTGGAAAATATCACAGAACGAGATATGGTTTAAATTTTGGAAACCCTTCTAGCTTTGAGGAGGAAGAGAGGGTGAGGGAGAGCGAGAGGAGGGTGCACACAGATAAACCAGATGCTAGAATGTTTGTAACCAGACGACGAGTCATCACATTCCTGCAGCTGCTTGTTATTAGGGTTCCCTGGAACGCCTGTGAGCACGCTCCCTGAAAGAGGCTTCCTGAACACGTCTAGCCACTGCACATCCACACCACCACACCAAACACATCTACTGGAGTCCTGATTCTGCCACTGCACATCCACACCACCACACCAAACACATCTACTGGAGTCCTGATTCTGCCACTGCACATCCACACCACCACACCAAACACATCTACTGGAGTCCTGATTCTGCCACTGCACATCCACACCACCACACCAAACACATCTACTGGAGTCCTGATTCTGCACTGCACATCCACACCACCACACCAAACACATCTACTGGAGTCCTGATTCTGCCACTGCACATCCACACCACCACACCAAACACATCTACTGGAGTCCTGATTCTGCCACTGCACATCCACACCACCACACCAAACACATCTACTGGAGTCCTGATTCTGCCACTGCACATCCACACCACCACACCAAACACATCTACTGGAGTCCTGATTCTGCCACTGCACATCCACACCACCACACCAAACACATCTACTGGAGTCCTGATTCTGCCACTGCACATCCACACCACCACACCAAACACATCTACTGGAGTCCTGATTCTGCCACTGCACATCCACACCACCACACCAAACACATCTACTGGAGTCCTGATTCTGCCACTGCACATCCACACCACCACACCAAACACATCTACTGGAGTCCTGATTCTGGGGATAAGGGTAACATTAGGGTTGTTTTAGGGTTAAAGTCGGCCTTAAGGTTAAAGTTGAGTTTGGGTTTTAGTTAAAATTAGGGTTAAAGTCTGGGTTCGGTTTAACGATTTAATATGACTATATAGGGACTAACTGGTGTCACAAAGATATAGTAAATTATAAATTCATTGGAGCTTTTAGAAATCTACCATACTGGTAGTATATGGTCTGAGTTAGTTTCTACAGGTTATGTTCTACAGGTTAGGTTTTATTAGGTTAGGTTCTACAGGTCAGGTTCTAGGCTGAGCAGATTAAAATAAGTTTTAGGAATGTTTCCTTTTAGAGGATGGAAGTTCTTTTTTCCATGATTGTCTTGTGAAATACTAAGACAAGTCCAAATGTCTCCGAGCCGCTATCCCACTACCACACACTGCTGCTTCCAGGAAACGCTGAACGTCCTTGGAGGACGCTCCCTGCTCTCATTCTTCAGGACTCTGTGTTTCTGAGATTAATATCAACCATCGGCGTTCATATTTCAGCCTGCGCACCGCTCTCACTGAACACACACACAAGGAAACACACACCACCTATACATTGTTTGCTCTCACTGAACACACACACAAGGAAACACACACAACATATTACATGTTACTCTTACTGAACACACACACAAGGAAACACACACCACCTATACATGTTGCTCTTACTGAACACACACACAAGGAAACACACACCACCTATACATGTTACTCTTACTGAACACACACACAAGGAAACACACACCACCTATACATGTTGCTCTCACTGAACACACACACAAGGAAACACCACACAACCTATACATGTTGCTCTTACTGAACACACACACAAGGAAACACACACCACCTATACATGTTGCTCTTACTGAACACACACAAGGAAACACACACCACCTATACATGTTGCTCTTACTGAACTCAACACACGGATGCATGCACACACACGCATGAACACGCACACTCACACAGACATGCACAGACATGCACACGCACACACACACACAGACATGCACACACACATGCACACACAGACACACACACACACAGACATTGCACACACACACCAGGAGGAATGAGAGATAAAGGAGGGAAGAGGCACCATGAGAGAACCCTGAAGAGCAAGTTCAGACTGTGGAGAAGAACAGTTCTCTTTCTCTCTCCTCTCTCTCTCTCTCTCTCTCTCTCTCTCTTCTCTTTCTCTGCTCTCTTTCTCTCTCTCTCTCTCTCTTTCTCTCTCTCTCTCTCTCTCTTTCTCTCTCTCTCTCTCTCTCTCTCTCTCACTCTCTCTCTCTCTCTCTCTCTCTCTCTCTCTCTCTCTCTTATCTCTCTCTCTCCTCTCTCTCTCTCTCTCTCTCTCTCTCTCTCTCTCTCCTCTCTTCTCTCTCTCTCTTCTCTCTCTCCCTCTCTCTCCTCTCTTCTCTCTCTCTCTCTCTCTCTCTCTCTCTCTCTCTCTCTTCTCTCTCTCTCCCTCTACTCCCTCTATCTATCTATCTATCTTCTCTCTCTCTTTCTATCCTCTCTCTTTATGTCTATTCTCTCTCTCTTTCTCTTCACCTCTCTTTCTCAGGCATGCAAACAGCTCAGGGGGTAAAAAAGGTGTGAAGGATATGGCAAACCCCCTACCCTCTAGGTTGGTCCAGGGGCATGGTCCCCCGGACACATCAATCTGGTGCACAAACGGATGCTTGCACACACACGCATGAACACGCACACACTCACACACTTTGAGAGCAAAATTAAGAGGCTAGATCTATGTAGAATCTGTGCTTTTGTAAACGATGTAATGTTCTTTTAACCATAATTTTTTTTTTTGTATAGCATACAATAAAAAAAAAAAAATCTGATTGGCTGTGAGGTTTAGGCATTAGGAGTGACGATTGGTTCCAGAGCCAGTTGTAAAGTAGCGAAGCACGGGTAAAATGCTGTTGGCCATATTTTCTCATCTGATCTGCACGAATCACGTAGGTTACCAATTTTTGTTTCAAAAAGGTGAGTCTCACCTAAAGGAGAGGAGTTTGCATGCCTGCTTTCTATCCCCTCTCTCTCTCTCTTTCTATCCTCTCTCTCTTTCTATCCCTCTCTCTCTCTTTCTAGCTTCTCTCTCTTTCTATCCCCTCTCTCTCTCTCTTTCTATCCCCTCTCTCTCTCTTTCTATCCTCTCTCTCTTTCTATCCCCCCTCTCTCTCTCTCTCTCTCTCTTTCAATCCCTCTCTCTCTCTTTCTAGCTTCTCTCTCTTTCTATCCCCTCTCTCTCTCTCTTTCTATCCCCTCTCTCTCTCTCTTTCTAACCCCTCTCTCTCTCTCTCTTTCTAACCCCTCTCTCTCTCTTTCTAACCCCTCTCTCTCTCTCTTTCTATCCCCTCTCTCTCTCTCTTTCTATCCCCTCTCTCTCTCTCTTTCTAACCCCTCTCTCTCTTTCTAACCCCTCTCTCTCTCTTTCTAACCCCTCTCTCTCTCTCTTTCTATCCCCTCTCTCTCTCTCTTTCTATCCCCTCTCTCTCTCTCTTTCTAACCCCTCTCTCTCTCTTTCTAACCCCTCTCTCTCTCTCTTTCTAACCCCTCTCTATCTCTTTCTAGCCCCTCTCTCTCTCTTTCTAACCCCTCTCTCTCTCTCTTTTTAATCCCTCTCTCTCTCTCTTTCTAACCCCTCTCTCTCTCTCTCTTTCTAACCCCTCTCTCTCTCTCTCTCTTTCTATCCCCTCTCTATCTCTTTCTAGCCCCTCTCTCTCTCTTTCTAACCCCTCTCTCTCTCTCTTTCTAACCCCTCTCTCTCTCTCTTTCTATCCCCTCTCTCTCTCTCTTTCTAACCCCTCTCTCTCTCTCTTTTCTATCTTTCAGATCAGTTCAGGATGCTTTATTGGCATGAATGTTCAGGTTAAACAATATTGCCAAAGCAGTCCACAGTGAAGGTATACACAATATACAATATATAATTTTCTACACGTATCATAACATAACTAGAGAGGGTACAATTTCTGGGGAAATTGTAGGGTGTGCTTGCTTGCGTCGGTTGCACAGGGGTCCGTTTTTAATGACATTTTTACAACTGATGTCTGTATATTTTATATAAAAATGCATACAGTCAATGGGTGCGTTCGACTTCCTGCGGCCGCCTGCAGCCGGCTGCCTTGAAGCTGAGAATGCCATTGGTTGCTTCAAGTCAGCCGGGCTGCAGGCGGCTGCAGGCGCCGCCGGCGCCGCATGAAGTCGAACGCACCCATTGACTGTGGCTAGCAAGTTAGCCACCGTTAGCTTCAATTTTCGCCACAAAAACTTAATTTCTACTTAAACCGTGCAACGGAACGTAAATACAAATACAAGCAACTCAATCGCTACCAAGACGAAACTTTTGACATCGAGGTTGTCTATGTAGTCCAAATATTGACGAAGGGGTGTGAAGAGAAACAATAATAATAATATATATGTGAGAGAACAAAGGTTGTGCCCTTGCCGAAGACAAAGCACACCCAATAAGGAGTCTAACTAACTATAATAATATAACAAACTAAAATGTAAGCTTTGTTTGAGTGTGATTATAGAAAAGTAAAACTGATAAATACATGTTAAGATATAGAAAGGTTTCAACAATCATAAAATGTTGATTCGCTGTCCCTCAAGTTGAGACATTGAGATACATATCTAGTGGCAAGACTTGCTGTCGGCCCTTCCCAGCTTCTCTCTCTTTCTATCCTCTTTCTCTCTCTCTATCCTCTCTCTCTCTCTCTCTCTCTCTCTCTCTCTCTCTCTCTCTCTCTCTCTCTCTCTCTCTCTCTCTCTCTCACACCATGGAGTTTAATGCAGACCTGTGTGGGGGGGCAGGGATCCTCAGAGTGCCTGTGAGCTGCTGCAGGACCTGCCAAAGCTCAGGTCAGACCAGAGGGAAGCCTTGGAGGTGGGACTCCCTCTCCAAGAGCTCACTGCTGCATTCCAGCAGCTGTTGGTGGGGAAGTCCCCAGGGCTGGGTGGCCTACCAGCTGAGTTCTACACACACTTTTGGGGCTTTTTGGGTCCTGACCTACTGGAGGTTTACCAGGAGGCTTTTGGGGAACACATGCTACAATGCCTATTTCTCTTTTATGTTAGGACGACAATATATTATCAAAATTTTTGGCCAACAGGCTGAAGTTGGTGCTAGAGAGCATATTGCACAGAGACCAGTCCTACTGTGTTCAGTGTTTCCTCTAGGATCTTTTTTTTGCAGTGGGGGCAGGTCTGCAGGTTAATGTAATATGTCTAATAGCTAATGTAATATTGCACATATTTTTGTCCTATTTCCCATAAAGAAATGAAGTTAGGCTACTTAATGACACCTTACAGTCATAAAGTATGTTCTAAATGGCATAAATGCTGCCAATTAATAATTGACCTAACTTTTTGTAAATGGTCAGTAGCCTAGCCTATCGATTAAGGGGCCACTCGGAAGCATGTACGCTGTCTGCTTCATTTGATCTTGATAGGCTAAGCATTCTGTAGCTAATAATAACAATATACCCACTATTTATTAATTAAAACTACTTCAGCATAATAATGCACCTAAAATACAAAAGTGAGCAAGGGCAGCAATCGCTATCGAATCGACGTGCAATTTCGCTAGCAGGGGAAGAATAGCCTACAAACAACGAAAATCACCAGTTAATTTAAATTAGCAAGAACTATAGACTAATACAATAACAGCCTTAAATTAACTGACAACATAAGTTATACGACTTAGCTCTACAGTTCTCAAGGACGCACACACGCAGTCTCAACTGCGCTGTGAAGCGCGTGTCCGTGCTATCCTCCGATACGCTTTCTAACAATCACTGCTGATAGACTGCCTAAAATTTTGTACAGCACTATTTCTGATACCGTGGCGGCAGAAATTTAGCTGTGGCGGCCGCTACGGAAAAATCAACATAGTGGAAACACTGTGTGTTCCAGGAAGGTCAATAATGAATAACATTTTTGTTATTCAGGAGGTCATTGATTGCGCAAAGCTGGGGGGATATGATTTGGCTATTCTGTCAGTTGATCAAGAAAAAGTGTTTGACCGTGTTTGTCATCCTGTTTGAAGTGATGGATTAATTTGGGTTTGGGAATGTGTTCATGTCATGGGTGCGTTTGTTGTATTGTGATGTCTCTGTGATGGTGAAGGTGTGTGGGGGGGGGGGTTGAGCCGGCCAGTCCCAGGAGAAGGATTAGGCAGGGGGGTCCAATGTCAGGCCAGGTGTATGCTCTGGTCATAGAGCCAATGCTATGCTGCTGTAAAAGGCAAACCGGCAGGAACCGGAAAGATCCATCCTGTCATTCGGGGTGGCTGGGTGTGGTTCCCTGGAGCACGGGAACAGCTGTGTGGGGTTCCCTGGAGCACGGGAACAGCTGGGTGTGCTTCCCTGGAGCACGGGAACAGCTGGGTGTGGTTCCCTGGAGCACGGGAACAGCTGGGTGTGGTTCCCTGGAGCACGGGAACAGCTGGGTGTGGTTCCCTGGAGCACGGGAACAGCTGGGTGTGGTTCCCTGGAGCACGGGAACAGCTGGGTGTGGTTCCCTGGAGCACGGGAACAGCTGGGTGTGCTTCCCTGGAGCACGGGAACAGCTGGGTGTGGTTCCCTGGAGCACGGGAACAGCTGGGTGTGGTTCCCTGGAGCACGGGAACAGCTGGGTGTGGTTCCCTGGAGCACGGGAACAGCTGGGTGTGGTTCCCTGGAGCACGGGAACAGCTGGGTGTGGTTCCCTGGAGCACGGGAACAGCTGGGTGTGCTTCCCTGGAGCACGGGAACAGCTGGGTGTGGTTCCCTGGAGCACGGGAACAGCTGGGTGTGGTTCCCTGGAGCACGGGAACAGCTGGGTGTGGTTCCCTGGAGCACGGGAACAGCTGGGTGTGGTTCCCTGGAGCACGGGAACAGCTGGGTGTGGTTCCCTGGAGCACGGGAACAGGAAGGCCTTCTACATGACATCTGTCAAAGTGCTGCATCAAAGGACACTGTTGGAGGTCCGCTAAGTGGACTTTAGTTTCAGCACAAAACTCATCCCTGATAGGATGCTGGCACACCCTGTATAAGCCTCCTACAGAGAAGCCCACAGCTGATCTGCAGTGGAGGATTATCCACGGGGGCCATCGCACGTGGCACAACTGGATCCTATGGTGGGGATGTCTGTTCTGAGACAGACCATGAGTCAGGCATATTTTTTATTTAACGTTTTATCTTTTTGTTTGAATAGGAGTAAGTAAGATTTTTGGTTTATGACTTGTGGTGTAACTGTTGGTTAGCTGGTAGTTTTGACTGCCCAATAAAGATTTCTTCGGTCAAAGTCTCTCTTTTTCTATCCTCTCTCTCTTCCCCTCTCTCTCACTCTCTCTCCTTTCTCTTTCAGGATATAGAGAGAGAGCTACAGAGAGGAAAGAAACAGAGGTACAAAGAGGAGAGAGAGAGGAGAGAGGGAAAGAGGTAGGCCAGACAGATGAAAGCATTACCAGTTTAAGTAAACATCCCAGAGATACTAGCAGGACGACAGCTCCCTCCTACTGGCCTCCTGCAGGTCCCTGGGCTCAGAACGAGACATCCACACGTACACCAGAGCCAGTCTATAACTTATCCACATCTGCATCAGAGCCAGTATATAACTTATCCACATCTGCACCAGAGCCAGTCTATAACTTATCCACATCTACACCAGAGCCAGTCTATAACTTATCCACATCTGAACCAGAGCCAGTCTATAACTTATCCACATCTGCACCAGAGTCAGTCTATAACTTATCCACATCTGCACCAGAGCCAGTCTATAACTTATCCACATCTACACCAGAGCCAGTCTATAACTTATCCACATCTGAACCAGAGCCAGTCTATAACTTATCCAAATCTGCACCAGAGCCAGTATATAACTTATCCACATCTACACCAGAGCCAGTCTATAACTTATCCACATCTGAACCAGAGCCAGTCTATAACTTATCCACATCTGCACCAGAGCCAGTATATAACTTATCCACATCTGCACCAGAGCCAGTCTATAACTTATCCACATCTACACCAGAGCCAGTCTATAACTTATCCACATCTGCACCAGATCCAGTCTATTACTTATCCACATCTACACCAGAGCCAGTCTATAACTTATCCACATCTGAACCAGAGCCAGTCTATAACTTATCCACATCTGCACCAGAGTCAGTCTATAACTTATCCACATCTGCACCAGAGCCAGTCTATAACTTATCCACATCTGCACCAGAGTCAGTCTATAACTTATCCACATCTACACCAGAGCCAGTCTATAACTTATCCACATCTGAACCAGAGCCAGTCTATAACTTATCCACATCTGCACCAGAGCCAGTATATAACTTATCCACATCTACACCAGAGCCAGTCTATAACTTATCCACATCTGAACCAGAGCCAGTCTATAACTTATCCACATCTGCACCAGAGCCAGTATATAACTTATCCACATCTGCACCAGAGCCAGTCTATAACTTATCCACATCTACACCAGAACCAGTCTATAACTTGTCCACACGTACACCAGAACCTGTATATAACTTATCCACATCTGCACCAGAGCCAGTCTATTACTTATCCACATTTACACCATAGCCAGTCTATAATTTATCCACATCTACACCAGAGCTAGTGTATAACTTACAGTAACTATGTTTCATAATACTCAACTGTCCTACAGTAACTATGTTCCATAGTATATTTTACTCTTGCACTAACTGTGCTATTATAGTAACAGTGTATTCCAATAGATCATGTTTTTGCAGGCTTACTCACAGGGTGTTGCTCTACTTTCTATATGCACTATTTGTATGTCACGCTGGATAAAATGAATGAATACGTTATATTTATAAGGAATATCAAATGTTTCTCATAGATTTGACTGTTCCAGACAGTTGCAGATCTCCTCTACACTGCTCCCTGGGTGTGAGAGCTCAAATGGAGCAATATTTAGTCAGCTGCAGATTGACGAGTTTAGCAGTTTTTATGTATATTTCCGGTCAATGTATACACACACACAAGCATCACACACACACTCTCTCTCTTTGTCCCTTACACACACACACGTTATAAATGGTTTCTCAGGTATTTGAAGGATGTAACAGAGAGCAGGGTGCGTCCAGGTATTCCTGGACAGGTAGCAGAGGTCACAGATGGTAGACAGCTCCACCTGTCTCACCTAGGTGACTAATCAATCTCCCTGACCACCCTGCTCAACAACACTGACCCCCCGGCCCCTGCACACCAGAGGTCAGCCCCTGGCCAGGGGCCGGGGGCTTCACACTGTTTCCTGAGACCTGTGGAGCAGCGGGTGTCTTTTCTAATACTCTGCCGTTACGGACAGTTTCACACTCATGTACAATGCAGTGGAAGAGAGTTGGAAATTATCATTGGACCAACACAATCTCAACATTGTATTCTGGTTGTTGATTGGTTAGGGAGGACGTCACAGATCCCGCCTTGAGGAGGACAGCAGGGGCCCCCGCCCACCCCAGGGGATATTTTCCAAAGAAGAGAACAAAATTATCTTATAAATAATACAGAGATTTGGTAATGGTTTATTTCCACCAATCAATCTTTTTTTTTTTACTCCCTATTGCCTCTCCAAACTGGAGGAGCACCTTCCTCTGCCTCCCTGGAGCAGCCTCCTCTGCTCTGGAGGACACTCCATCTCTAGCTCTGCTAGCAGGCTAACGGCTAGCAGGTTAGCTGGCTAGTATGGTTAGCAGGGTTATTGATTTGCTTGGTTATGGGTAACAGGGTTAGTCTGGTTAAGGATAACATAGTTAGCATGGTTAGTGGTTAAAAGGGTTAGTGGTGAATTGTTTAGCATGATTATCAGGGTTGGTGCTGAGCTGTTTAGCATGGTTAACAGGGTTAGGGCTAGCAAGGTTAGCATGTTTAGCTGGGTTAACAAGGTTAGGGCTAGCAAGGTTAGCATGTTTAGCATGGTTAACAGGGTTAGGACTAGCAAGGTTAGCATGTTTAGCATGGTTAACAAGGTTAGGGCTAGCAAGGTTAGCATGTTTAGCGTGGTTAACAGGGTTAGGGCTAGCAAGGTAAGCATGTTTAGCTGGGTTAACAGGGTTAGGGCTAGCAAGGTTAGCATGTTTAGCGTGGTTAACAGGGTTAGGACTAGCAAGGTTAAGGTTACTCACACAGCCGTCCTCGGAGCCGGAGCAGATGAAGCGTCCACAGGGGGAGAAGGCACATGTGCAGAGGTGGCAGCGGTTCAGGTGGTTACCATAGCGACGCACACACCTGATATGGAAAGCACAGAACATCACGCAACACTAACCCCAACCCTACATAACACTAACCCTAACCCCAGACGCTTAGCAGACGCTATTATCCAGAGCGACTTACAGTAAGTAAAGGGACATTCCCCCCGAGGCAAGTAGGGTGAAGTGCCTTGCCCAAGGACACAACGTCATTTTGCACAGCCAGGAATCGAACCGGTAACCTTCAGATTACGAGCCCGACTCCCTAACCGCTCAGCCACCTGACTCCCAGGGTTAAGGTTAGGGTTATCACTAACCCTAACCCCAACCCTACATAACTCTAATCCTAACCCCAAACCTTCCATAACCCTAATCCTAACTCCATCCAAACATAACCCTAATCCTATCCCCACGGTCCATTCCTATGTGATGTGATAAATCAGAAATGGAAGTCAAATGTTTCCACCGGCCAGTGCACACAAAATAATCAGTCAGACATTCAGTCTGACTGATGACGGCAGGGAACCTCTAACATTTCATCTTGACGTTTTCCTGAAAGGGAGAGAGGGACAGAGACAGGCGGGAATGCGAAAGAGAGGAGAGAGAGAGAGAAATTAGAGACAAGAGTGAGAAGAAGGGGATAGACGGGGAGTTTGAGGGAGAGGTGGAGAGAGGGAGAAAGGTAGAGAGAGACTAAGAGAGAGACAGGGATGAGAGCGAGACAGACAGAGGGAAAGAAAGATGAGACAGAGAGATGAGAGAGAGAGGGAGAGAGTACTAGTCAGAGAGATTGCTTCTACAGCCAGCTGCAGCCCAAATGCATCATAGGAGAGAGACAGTCCTCTGTCATCACTTACAGCTAGGAGGGAAGTCTAGGAGCTAGGATGGTCTAGGAGCTAGGATGGTCTAGGAGCTGGGATGGTTTAGGAGCTAGGATGGTCTAGGAGCTGGGATGGTCTAAGGGCTAGGATGGTCTAAGGGCTAGGATGGTCTAGGAGCTGGGATGGTCTAGGAGCTGGGATGGTCTAAGGGCTAGGATGGTCTAAGGGCTAGGATGGTCTAGGAACTAGGATGGTCTAAGGGCTAGGATGGTCTAGGAGCTGGGATGGTCTAAGGGCTAGGATGGTCTAGGAACTAGGATGGTCTAAGGGCTAGGATGGTCTAGGAGCAGGGATGGTAAAGGGGGGAGGACAGGTGGGTGGGTTCTCACCTGAGAGAGCGCAGGTCCCACAGTTTCAGCCCATCTGTGACTGCACTGGTGAGGAACAGGTTGTAGGAGTCTGGAGTCTGACAGCTGAACATAGAGCCCTGTACACACACACACATACGTGTACACACACGTACACCACATACATACACAAACATGCACAGAATACACATTGTTACATTGAGATAGTGGTTCAGGCTAAAGAAAGAGAAAAGGAGAGAGAGGAAAAGAAAGAGTGAAAAGGGGAGGGAGGGTGAGAGAGAGAGAGAGAGAGAGAGAGAGAGAGAGCGAGGAAGAAAGGGGGTGGGGGAAAGAGAGGGGGCTGAGAATGAGAGAAGGCCTAAAACCATGTTGGTAGACAGTGTTTCTCTGATGGAATGGAAACTAATGTGTGGTTGTTTTCCAACCCTCCCCGTAGTTCCTACAGGAATCTACTGCTTTCACTCTCTCTCTCTTTCACTCTCTCTCTTTCACTCTCTGTTTTTCACTCTCTCTCTCTCTTTCACTTTCTGTCTTTCACTCTCTCTCTCTCTTTCACTCTCTCTTTCTCTCTCTCTCTTTCACTCTCTGTCTTTCACTCTCTCTCTCTTTCACTTTCTGTCTTTCACTCTCTGTCTTTCACTCTCTCTCTTTCACTCTGTCTTTCACTCTCTGTCTTTCACTATCTCTCTCTTTCCCTCTCTCTCACTTTCACGCACTAAGCTCTTATCTGAGGAGATAAGAGAGCTTTCCAGTAAAAATGGAGAAAGAGATAGTTGGAAACAGACAGAGACAGAGAGACAGTTACACTTTTATTTACATGAATAATGATAATACAAAAACAATAATATGCACATAAATTAGTTAATGTTTTTTATTGTTTTACTTTATACACAAATTATTGTTAAATTATATTGTATATAATGTACTGTGTAATGTTCCATTAGAATGTAAAATTGTGGAAGTGTGTATCAATCTATATGGAAGTGTGTATCAATCTATATAGGTGTGTATAAATGACTTAATGAGAAACTGCTTTGAGAGAACCAGAGAGAGAGAGAGAGAGAGAGAGAGACTGGGGTCATATCTGGCTCAGGACCCCAGAAATACCTTTTGCTCTCCCGATTCTAAACCTCAGGACAGATTAACATGAAGAAGGAAGAGGTGGAAGCAGTGAGGGGGAAGAGGGAGGGTGGTATGTATGCTGTTTCCAGGCAGACTCAATCCCCTCTGATCCTCATGTATTAACACTCTGGGCTCCAGCCCCTCAGCCCCCTGCCCCCCCTCCGGAGAGGCTATCCATCCCCAAAACAACAGTCCCCCTCAAACACTGGATCCCCAAATCCACCAGACCTCCAGGCCCCCCAATACAACAGGCTCTCCAGCCCCCTGGCCCCCAGGCCCCTCACACCCACAAGGCCCTCTGGCCCTCATCCAGACCTCCAGCCCCCCCTCACCTGTGCTCCTAAAGCCGGGACCCCACACTGACGCAACGTCACCACTGAGTCAACACATCACCCCCTGCCCACAATGCATTGCACACAAAGGCTGGCGTGAGGGTGGAGCGGCCCGGCAGGAGAGGGGCCGGGGTGGGAGACTGGCTCCCTGCTGGAGACGCCTCACTGTGTTAATCCCAGCCACCAGGAGATGTTGACCCAGCTAATCCATCCTAATCCAGCCTAATCCAGCCTAATCCCACCAACCCATGATGATGACGTGGTGGGGCCAGCTGTTGCCAGGGCAACATGTAAGAAGGAAGGATTCTCTTCATGTCAACATCAGTATGAATTTGGACAGTCCTACCCCAGCTATCTGTCTCCAAGCCACCACTTTCTCCATCAGATCACAGAACCTACCTACAACTTCACAGTTGAGGATACTTTTACTGCTGGCAGGTTCATCCACATCACATTCCAAATAACTAGTCAAAATGGCGTCATCTGGAAGTTTTGCTTTAACTGATTCAGACTGACTTTACAGAGCTGTAACGGTAGATGCAACAGCCAGTACACAGGCTCACCTGGTTCTGTGTGATGTGGTGGGCAGCTCTGCTGTGGGCCTCAGGGACCTGTGCCGCCACTGTGTCCTGGTTCAGGTCCATCACCTGGAGCGAGCGGTCCGCCCCACACGCCAGGACCAGGTCTGACCACAGGTAAGGACCAACACCGTGAGCTAAACAGCAGATCACCTGGTCCTAGCATTCTCCAGCATACACAGCCACATCTACCTGTCCATGTGTTAGGGTTCACCTGTATAGGAGAATGTTAACCTCTAGGGAGAATGTTAACCTGTGTGAGTTAGGGTTAACCTGTGTGAGTTAGGGCTAACCTGAGTGAGTTAGGGCTAACCTGTGTGAGTTAGGGTTAACCTGAGTGAGTTATGGGCTAACCTGTGTGAGTTAGGGTTAACCTGTGTGAGTTAGGGGCTAACCTGTGTGAGTTAGGGTTAACCTGAGTGAGTTAGGGCTAACCTGAGTGAGTTATGGCTAACCTGAGTGAGTGAGGGCTAACCTGTTTGAGTTAGGGGCTAACCTGTGTGAGTTAGGGTTAACCTGTTTGAGTTAGGGTTAACCTGAGTGACTTAGGGCTAACCTGAGTGAGTTAGGGTTAACCTGTTTGAGTTAGGGCTAACCTGAGTGAGTTAGGGCTAACCTGTGTGAGTTAGGGTTAACCTGAGTGAGTTAGGGCTAACCTGAGTGAGTTAGGGCTAACCTGTGTGAGTTAGGGATAACCTGAGTGAGTTAGGGCTAACCTGTGTGAGTTAGGGTTAACCTGAGTGAGTTAGGGGCTAACCTGTGTGAGTTAGGGCTAACCTGTATGAGTTAGGGTTAACCTGAGTGAGTTAGGGTTAACCTGAGTGAGTTAGGGATAACCTGTGTGAGTTAGGGTTAACCTGTGTGAGTTAGGGCTAACCTGTGTGAGTTAGGGCTAACCTGAGTGAGTTAGGGCTAACCTGTGTGAGTTAGGGTTAACCTGAGTGAGTTAGGGTTAACCTGAGTGAGTTAGGGCTAACCTGTGTGAGTTAGGGTTAACCTGTGTGAGTTAGGGCTAACCTGTGTGAGTTAGGGCTAACCTGAGTGAGTTAGGGCTAACCTGTGTGAGTTAGGGCTAACCTGAGTGAGTTAGGGATAACCTGTGTGAGTTAGGGCTAACCTGAGTGAGTTAGGGTTAACCTGTGTGAGTTAGGGCTAACCTGTGTGAGTTAGGGTTAACCTGAGTGAGTTAGGGTTAACCTGTGTGAGTTAGGGTTAACCTGAGTGAGTTAGGGTTAACCTGTGTGAGTTAGGGCTAACCTGTGTGAGTTAGGGTTAACCTGAGTGAGTTAGGGCTAACCTGAGTGAGTTAGGGCTAACCTGTGTGAGTTAGGGTTAACCTGAGTGAGTTAGGGTTAACCTGTGTGAGTTAGGGCTAACCTGTGTGAGTTAGGGCTAACCTGTGTGAGTTAGGGTTAACCTGAGTGAGTTAGGGCTAACCTGAGTGAGTTAGGGCTAACCTGAGTGAGTTAGGGCTAACCTGTGTAGAGACCTTTCTTTACTGACAGCTTTTTACCTTCAGCACAGTTAGGAATAAGCCCAGACAGACACAGTGGAAATTCTTACCAACTATCTCAGATCTACTTTCCATTGTGTCTCTGGCCAAGCAGCACAATAGTGTGGAATACCCGAGGAACAGACGCTCTTCCAAACATTGCTATAAATGGCCTTGTAGGTTGACTGGATTTATTAGATAATAAAAGCATAATGCATTTTTAACGAGGAGAGGGTGGAGCATTCCTGGGCTGTGGACGCAGGACAGCACAGTGACTTGTAGCTGAGCCAGCCTGAAGGATAAGGCTCATAAAACCACTCACATCAATGGAACTCTAATGGCTGATAACACTGTTATCTTTAGAACACCATTTAAGATTAAGGAAATGTTTGTTTTTTTACATTTATCTTTCGTTTTAAACCATAACCTTGACCTGGCCCAGGTGAAGGTTCTAACCCAGGTAAAGGTTCTAACCCAGGTGAGAGTTCTAACCCAGGTGAAGGTTCTAACCCAGCTGAGAGTTCTAACCCACGTAAAGGTTCTAACCCAGGTGAAGGTTCTAACCCAGCTAAGAGTTCCAACCCAGCTGAAGGTTCAGGGAGGATACAGGAGTGGAAGCTGTTGACGGCAGACAGGGAGGTGATGTCTGTGGAGGCAGAGGTCTGGAGACGACACCCCAGCTGGACAGCACTCCTCTGGTGATACCTGAGGAACAGGAGACCATCACACATGCTGAGCACACACACACACTGACCACACACACACACACACACTGACCACACACACACACACACACACCCTGAGCACACACACACACACCCTGAGCACACACACACTGAGCACACACAAACTGAACACACGTACACACACACACTGACAACACACACACTGACCACACCCACACACACACAAACTGACGACACACACACTGACGACACACACACTGAGCACACACACACATGCTGAGCACACACATACACACTGACAACACACACACTGACCACACACACACACACACACACACACTGACCACACACACACTGACCACACACACACGCACACACACTGACCACACACACACTGGCCCTACACACACACTGACATCTCTTGCACTCCAAGTAAGATCTATATACTATTTTATAACAAAACCTGTTCTAAGAGGTAGAAGGGCTGTGTAGAGGTAAGTATAACAACTGACTGCACATGGAGAGGGCTCAGGTCCCCAGTGTATGTCACTTTGGATAAAAGCATCTGATCTCTGAACCTTGAACCCTGAACTCTGAACCCTGAACTCTGAACAGTGAACCCTGACCAGTGAACCTTGAACTCTGAACCTTGAACCCTGAACTCTGAACCTTGAACTCTGGACCCTGAATTCTTAACCTTGAACTCTGATCCTTGAACTCTGAGCCCTGAACTCTAAACCTTGAACTCTGAGCCCTGAACTCTGAGCCCTAAACTCTGAGCCCTGAACTCTGAGCCCTGAACTCTGAGCCCTGAACTCTGAGCCCTGAACTCTGACCCCTGAACTCTGAGCCCTGAACTCTGAGCCCTGAACTCTGACCCCTGAACTCTGACCCCTGAACTCTGAGCCCTGAACTCTGAGCCCTGAACTCTGACCCCTGAACTCTGAGCCCTGAACTCTGACCCCTGAACTCTGAGCCCTGAACCTTTTGATGGAGTCTCGGGAGCCGTCCAGGTGCAGCAGGTAGAGGAGCAGGGAGGGGCCAGACGCCAGCAACAGGAAGCGGTCCAAGTAGTAGAACTGAGCAGCTCTGATTGGCTTAGGGAACCTGTCAGCCGCCTGCAGGACAACGAAGAACCAAACTCAATCAACAAACTGAAGTAATCATCAAACCCTGCCCCAAATGACACCCAGAGTGACGCTGTCTGTCTGGGCAGGAAGAGGGTAGTTATGTAAAGGTATTTTTCTGATTCTTCCATTGAGTGTGTTTACTGTAGCTATACTATATTTATCAGAAGATCTCTTTCCCCCCCTCCCTCCCTGTCTGTTGCTGAGCAGTGTGTCTTCCAGGTTGTGTTAGGAGGTTTCACTGGGGCTGCACACTGTGGAATGTATTTTTTTCCATGTGGAAAAAGGGACTCATGAAAGAGAATCCTGGGGATAGGAGGACGGGGGGAGGGGAGAGAGGAGGATGGAGATGAATTGAGGAGGAGGGACGGGGGGAGGGGAATCGGGGGGATCGAAGAGAGGAAGATGGGGGGATGGGGATGGGGGGTGGGATAGGGGGGAAGAGGATAGGGGAATAAGGGGGAGGTGGATAAGGGGATAGAGGTGAGTGTGTGTGTGTGGTTTGTGGTGTGTCTGGTGTGTGTCTGTGTGTATGTGTGGTGTGGTTTGTGGTGTGTCTGGTGTGTGTGTGTGTGTGTGTGTGTGGTGTGTGTGTGTGTGTGTGTGTGGTGTGTGTGCTCCACCAGAGTGAGGACAGGCTCAGGGCTGCTGGAGGACCAGATGTTGACGGTTCGGTCCTCTGATGCACTCAGCCACCACTGTCTGCTGTGGCTCCAACACACCCTGCTCACGGCCTTGTCATGACCTAAACACACACACACACCACACACACACACACAGAAGAACAGTTTATTTGTCAAACCAGTCTCCTCCACCAGGAGCAGCAGCCAGTTGTGTACACACTGTAATGAGGTCAGCCAGACCACACAGAGCCAACATAGAGTCTGATCCAACATCCTGTCACACCTGTAAAGTCTGATCCAACATCCTGTCACACCTGTAGAGTCTGATTCAACATCCTGTCACACCTGTAAAGTCTGATCCAACATCCTGTCACACCTGTAGAGTCTGATCCAACATCCTGTCACACCTGTAAAGTCTGATCCAACATCCTGTCACACCTGTAGAGTCTGAGCCAACATCCTGTCACACCTGTAGAGTCTGATCCAACATCCTGTCACACCTGTAGAGTCTGACCCAACATCCTGTCACACCTGTAGAGTCTGAGCCAACATCCTGTCACACCTGTAGAGTCTGATCCAACATCCTGTCACACCTGTAGAGTCTGACCCAACATCCTGTCACACCTGTAGAGTCTGATCCGACATCCTGTCACACCTGTAGAGTCTGAGCCAACATCCTGTCACACCTGAAGAGTCTGATCCGACCACATCAGACAAACCTAATCAGCCATCTTGACGCCCTCAGTATGCTGATTACCCACCAAACGCCGATGCAAAGGAACCATAGAGTGGGAGGGGGACCTCCCCCACTCTGCATGTGAGGCCCTCCTGCTAGCTTGCAGGCTTCAAAGGGCCTGCTTGAGAAGACACGTCTCCAGCAACCATTTGTGCTTTCAATCTGAACAAAGAACATACCTTGATCAGAACTTTTGAGGAAAGTTCTTCAGACTTCACCTTTACCACATCAGTAGAAGGTGGAGAATTATGAAAGGGATATTTGTGTAATGTTTGTTACTTTGTTTTAATGTTGTGTTTACTGAAATTTTGGTTTACTCCTTCTTCCCGAAAGAGAACCAAGTCATTCTTGGTATCTACACAAAGCTAACATAATAAAACAATCATTCAACTATATTTTGTAACTGTACCAAGATGTCCAGAACAACATTTGAACAATCTTATGAACCAGCGTGAGACCAGTTCACACCTTTGGTAGGTGTGAAGGAAAGAGGGGGAGTTGAGAACCCAGCTTCATCCAATCAACTTCTGACTCTAGACAGGTCCTCCTTCTATCTCTGAACTGTATAACACTCTTGAGATGACAATCGATCTCTGACTCCAGCGAAACCAACCATGGCGTGAACGCCATCAGGATTGGCGTTCCAAAGGATTTCGCCAAGCTTCTCCTGGGATTCAACAAGATTAGTGCCTGGGCAACACTACCTGAACGTTTCAGCAGAAGAACCAAAAACGCAATTGTAATTGTGACCTGACTGAGACCCCACAGACTCAGTCTCATGATCCTGCAGCGCAGCCGCGCGTTGACTTCAGATTCTTCAAATGGGCCTCGGACGCGAACCGCTTCTACCTCATTGATCAACCCTGATCAAACGTAACTATGGCTAATGCTCTTTCCTCCCCGACATTTATACATTCTGCTTTTTCTACTTTTTAAAAATGTATATCCGTTTATGTTCATTGTATGCACCTTTCCTGCCACAGTAAATTATGTGTTTGTGTCAACTTACATGGCAATAAAAAACAATTCTGATTCTGATCATTGGCATTGGCGTGAGCTCTGTTTATGATTTGTAAGGATGTAATCATTGACTGTACAATTTCTGTCTTTTTAAGTTAGACCATTTCATTCTGTTCATTGAAACCAATCTCTCATAGCAAATTCTGTCATATCCCTGGGCTGGGCCTGCCCTTTTTGTTTTCTGTCTGTCTGTTCTTTGTCTGTCGGTCCCTTTTGATTCTCAATTACAGGCTCCTGCATTCCTGTCCACACACTCCTTCTATTAACTAATCACATCTGCGGCTCATCAACTCATCAACTCATCAGGATATTTACACCGGTTCCACATCCACTCTTCGCCAGTTCAACGTTGCTATTAGCTCACGTTTGTCGGCTCCTGTCTGTATTCCGAAAGTGGTTAAGATAATCGAATTCCCGTCAGTAACCTTGTTTTCTGTCTGTTTTAGACGCGATCCCTACGTCTGCCGACTCCACTGCCAATTATTCTACAAATAAATACCGTTAACCTATTCCGTGTTCTGAGTCTTGTGTTTGGGTCTACCTACCAGCCAGCCATCGGGACACAATTCATAATATAACTTGTTAATACTATCCATGTTTACCATACTTTAATGAATTCATTCATCATTCATTCATCTCCTAAAACCAATATTAAGGTCGTGCCCCATTCTAAACTAAATACTTGATTATAAATTAATAATTTCTATTCTTAACCCCTTAAAGGCCATATGGCAGGTTAATTTTTCCAACGAATTTGCGCTATTTACTTGTTGGTAATAAACATTTAAACTGTTATCCATTGTATTTGATGTTGTTGGGTGTCACAAAACGGAATATAATACGAACAAGTAGCTACTTTTTGCAATGATTCTTCTTTCCCCCACAATGCATTGCATGACGTCACGTTGGGGAGACGACCGACCAAAGCCCGCTTAGAGACCATTGAAATCGATTAGAAATAAACACTAGGCTAGTACCAGAGAATGTCTAATATGGGCTCTGCTAGTACCATCAAAACATGGGACATCTAATCGGAAATGTGTTTACAACGTCGGGGAAAATATTTAATTAGGGATGATCTTGGGGGGATTTCTAGGTGACACTGGCACGTTAGCCCATAGCTAGCCCATAGCTAGCATGATGTCTTTTTTCTAGATCTAGATAACTTTACCGGTAGTACTAGTCTACTTATCTGAACTACAGCTAACGACATGATTGTCTGGGACAAGTGGATTTTTTTGTAGGGCAGAAAAATGTATCTTCCCCACTGGACAAGTTTAAACTCAAACAAAATAAAATGCCATGTTACTGTACTTGCACTGGCCAGCTTGCAAATACTGAGGATAGCCTACCAAAGTTGAGTTAGCCAATGTCGTTAGCGATGCTAGCTAACGTTAGTTTGCTAGCTCTATATAACATTTCACTGGGTCTTGCAGCTGTTTGATTGACTGAAATTATTATGAAATGTTATGTTCTACTAGCCATTTGCCTACTTTTGCAAGTCACTGTATTTCCAAGATAGTGTAACTGAGAAGACGCAGTAATTCCTCTTTCAAGTAATAAGCCCCCGTTCAAGTGTTGAGCATTAAATTAGCTGCACGGTCTGTAGAGATATTGGGACGAAGCTGCAATACAGTACATAACAGAAAGTGTTTCATTCTGCAGAAATTGTGTAAATGTTTAATGTAACAATTTTTTTTTTTATAACACCTCAATTGTTATCATTTGTATAATATTACAGATCATCTTTGTTGGTCAAAGGCACAATCTTTACCCGGACGTGACTTTTGTGCGTGGAAAAGTGAAACGTAAATGTAGGGCCACTTGTCCAAAGGACAAGTGCCTCAAAAATGTAATGTCAGGCCATGAATGATCACTAGATATAAAGAAAACGTTGACTTTCACTCGGTGCTATTCACTGACAGTAAAAAAAAGTTGAATATGTGCACTGCTGTTCGTAGACTAGCTCCAGAGATCGTTGCTGCGTTGCTAAATAATAGCAACCCACCAGGACACTTCACTAACTCTCCACTCATTCTCCTCGGACCATCCATTTAATTGGCTTTGACGGCCATCAGGTCCCTGCAATTCCTCATTTGCCCTCTCATGTGTACTTGGTTTGAAATTATACGGCTGCGGGCCATCATACACATGATGGCTCTTCTTCATCCCAGTCAGTCGCCATAGTTCTAGTACTAGGCTGAGGCTCCCCTCTTCCACGATTCCCCAACGTGACGTCATCGCCGATTTGCGATAATATGCTAATGCTAACACCAAAAACTGCTGGTCTTTAACACCATTTGGAGACACCATTTGGAGATATTTTAAATGATATACAAATCTTGAGTGCTTCATGTACCCATTAATCACCAGTAGTGTTTAACCTGCCATATGGCCTTGAGTAGCGTCGCACATATGTGATCATTCGAATGCGGGTCTCACAGCGTAACAGCGATTATGAACATTCCATCCGACTATTTTCCGATAGACAAAAACTATATGACACTAGAGTATGGCTTCAAATTTTACAATTAGGAAGCTAACAAGTAAGGGAGTCGGGCTAGTAATCTGAAGGTTGCCAGTTAGATTCCCAGCCGTGCCAAATGACGTTGTGTCCTTGGGCAAGGCATTTCACCCTACTTGCCTCGGGGGAATGTCCCTGTACATACTGTAAGTCGCTCTGGATAAGAGCGTCTGCTAAATGTAAAATGTAAATGTAAGTAACTCTAGCAGGTAGTAGCATTGCTACGAGTATTATGCTAGGTTGCTAGTTAACGGAAGCTAGATAAAGCTAGCTAGTTTCGTTTTGGAAAAATAACTCACTCTGGTGGAAGCGTCTGAAATATTTACAACTCATACATCTAAAGGTTAAAGAGAAAACCACACTACAGCACAAAACCTAACCCCTGCCCACCTAACCCCTGCCCGCCTAACCCCTGCCCGCCTAACCCCTGCCCGCCTAACCCCAGCCCGCCTAACCCCTGCCCACCCTAACCCCTGCCCACCTAACCCCAGCCCACCTAACCCCAGCCCACCTAACCCCTGCCCACCTAACCCCTGCCCACCTAACCCCAGCCCACCTAACCCATGCCCACCTAACCCCTGCCCACCTAACCCTAACCCCTGCCCACCTAACCTCTGCCCACCCTAACCCCAGCCCACCTAACCCCAGCCCACCTAACCCCTGCCCACTCTAACCCCAGCCCACCTAACCCCAGCCCACAACTGAGGTGTGTGTGTGTGGGGGGTTAGTCCAGGGAAGGCCATGCTGGTCCTGACAGACAGACAGTCATGCTGGTCCTGACAGACCGACAGTCATGCTGGTCCTGACAGACAGACAATCATGCTGGTCCTGACAGACCGACAGTCATGCTGGTCCTGACAGACCGACAGTCATGCTGGTCCTGACAGACCGACAGTCATGCTGGTCCTGACAGACAGACAGTTATGCTGGTCCTGACAGACAGACAGTTATGCTGGTCCAGACAGACAGACAGTGAAAGTTAAGAACCTGTATATAGACCTCCTGAGGCTTTCATCTTACAATCACATCTAGCTGGCCAGGACAAACAACCAATAGGATTACTGCAGTTTTAACAAGGAATAGCCTTACTGAAGCCGCATATAGCCTTACTTCTGATTCAAACCAAATATGGATTATATTTAGTTGCCATAATAAATAATGATAAAGATAATGGCAATGAACATTTCTTAACTGTCTTGGCATGGAAGGAGGGAGAAAGGAGGGAGGAGAGATGAAGGGACAGAGGGAAAGAGGAGCGATGGAGAGAGGAAAGAGGAAGGGAGGCTGTTACCTGTGTAAACTGCAGGGTGTCCAGTGAGAGTAGACTTGTACAGCAACACAGATCGGTCTCCCATGCCACAAAGAATCTGCTTCCCATCTCCTGGAGAAAGACCCAGATAGAGACAGAGAGAGAGACACAGAGAGAGAGACAGAAAGAAAGAGAGACAGAAAGAGAGAGAGAGAGACACAGGGAGAGACATCAGGAGAGAGACACACAGAGAGAAAGAGAGGCACAAAGAGAGAGATAGAGAGACAGAGAGAGACACAGAGAGAGAGAGACAGAGAGACAGAGAGAGACAGAAAGAGAGAGAGGAACAGAGAGAGAGACACAGAGAGAGAGAGACGTCAGCAGAGAGACACAGAGAGAGCCCTCAGCAGCAATCAGTAATCCCCCGTATAGCCTGCCACCAGGTGAGGTGGGAGAAGCCTTACCTGAATACTGGCAGCAGCAGACAGGTGTGGGGGAGGGGCCTGTGCTCAGGTGAGTGTGTAGAACACTCGGCGCCCCAGTGTCTGATGGGTAATCTCTCAGCAGACTTCAAGGAGGAAACACACCAAGAGGTTGACACAGGAAGTGTGGTGGTAGGTCATTCACCTCCAGAAGGTGAATTCCAGGTTGAATCCATCAAGCTGGTCCTGGGGTGACTGGACCAGATGCCCAGCTCACCTGGAGTGGTCGGGCTTCCTGTGACCTGGGGTCTTCGGAACATTGGTTTTGGGTGAAAACATGGTCCTCCTAGAAAGACAACACCTTGGTGCTCAGAATAATTTTTCATCCACACTGAGCCTACTGCTACTCTGCCCTGGCCCTGGTCTATCTACTCTGGTCTATCTACCCTGGTCTATCTACCCTGGTCTATCTACCCTGGTCTACAAACCCTGGTCTATCTACCCTGGTCTAAATACCCTGGTCTACATTCTCTGGTCTATCTACCCTGGTCTATATAACCTGGTCTATCTACCCTGGTCTACATAACCTGGTCTATCTACCCTGGTCTACATAACCTGGTCTATCTACCCTGGTCTACATACCCTGGTCTAAAGACCCTGGTCTACATACCCTGGTCTACATTCCCTGGTCTACATACACTGGTCTACATACCCTGGTCTATATTATCTGGTCTATCTACCCTGGTCTACATACCCTGGTCTACATTCCCTGGTCTACATATCCTGGTCTACATTCCCTGGTTTACATACCCTGGTCTATATTATCTGGTCTATCTACCCTGGTCTATCTACCCTGGTCTACATTCCCTGGTCTACATATCCTGGTCTACATCCCCTGGTCTACATACCCTGGTCTATATTATCTGGTCTATCTACCCTGGTTTATCTACCCTGGTCTACATACTCTGGTCTACATTCCCTGGTCTATCTTCACTGGCACTGTCTACATACCCTGGTCTATATACCCTGGTCTACATACCTTGGGCCCTGGCGGTATCCTGATGACCGCACCTGAGAGTGGAACACCAGAGGCTGCTCTCTGACCCCTGAAACCACACACCCACTGCTGTTACTGCTGCTGTTACTGCTGCTGCTACTGCTGCTGTTCCTGCTGCTGTTACTGCTGCTGTTACGGCTGCTGCTACTGCTGCTGTTACTACTGCTGTTACTACTGCTGTTACTGCTGCTGTTACTGCTGCTGCTACTTCTGCTGCTACTGATGCTAATACTGCTGCTGCTACTGCTGCTGCTACTGATGCTGTTACTGCTGCTGTTACTGCTGCAGTTACTGCTGCTGTTACTACTGTTACTGCTGCTGTTACTACTGTTACTGCTGCTGTTACTACTGCTGCTACTGCTGCTGCTACTGCTGCTGTTACTGCTGCTGCTACTGCTGCTGTTACTGCTGTTACTGCTGCTGTTACTGCTGCTGTTACTGCTGCTCTTACTGCTGCTGTTACTGCTGATGTTACTGCTGCTGCTACTGCTGCTGTTACTGCTGCTGCTACTGTTACTGCTACTTCTGCTGCTACTGATGCTATTACTGCTGCTGCTACTGCTGCTGCTACTGCTGCTGCTACTGATGCTGTTACTGCTGCTGTTACTGCTGCAGTTACTGCTGCTGTTACTACTGTTACTGCTGCTGTTACTACTGTTACTGCTGCTGTTACTACTGCTGCTACTGCTGCTGCTACTGCTGCTGTTACTGCTGCTGCTACTGCTGCTGTTACTGCTGTTACTGTTGCTGTTACTGCTGCTGTTACTGCTGCTCTTACTGCTGCTGTTACTGCTGATGTTACTGCTGCTGCTACTGCTGCTGTTACTGCTGCTGCTACTGTTACTGCTGTTACTGCTGCTGTTACTACTGCTGTTACTGCTGCTGTTACTGCTGTTACTGCTGCTGTTACTGCTGCTGTTACTGCTTCTGGGGACTGGGGGGTAGTTACTGCTGTTACTGCGGGTACTGCTGCTGTTACTGCTGCACTGCTGTTACTGCTGTTACTGCTGCTGGGGTAGTTTCTGGTGGGGTAGTTACTGGTGGGGTAGTTACTGGTGGGGTAGTTACTGGTGGGGAAGTTACTGGAGGGGTATTTCCTGGTGTTACTGGTGGGGTAGTTACTGGAGGGGTAGTTCCTGGTGTTACTGGCTGGGTAGTTACTGGAGGGGTAGTTCCTGGTGTTACTGGTGGGGTAGTTTCTGGAGGGGTAGTTCCTGGTGTTACTGGTGGGGTAGTTTCTGGAGGGGTAGTTCCTGGTGTTACTGGTGGGGTAGTTACTGGTGGGGAAGTTACTGGAGGGGTATTTCCTGGTGTTACTGGTGGGGTAGTTTCTGGAGGGGTAGTTCCTGGTGTTACTGGTGGGGTAGTTTCTGGAGGGGTAGTTCCTGGTGTTACTGGTGGGGTAGTTACTGGAGGGGTAGTTCCTGGTGTTACTGGTGGGGTAGTTACCGGAGGGGTAGTTCCTGGTGTTACTGGTGGGGTAGATACTGGAGGGGTAGTTCCTGGTGGGGTAGTTCCTGGTGTTACTGGTGGGGTAGATACTGGAGGGGTAGTTCCTGGTGGGGTAGTTCCTGGTGTTACTGGTGGGGTAGATACTGGAGGGGTAGTTCCTGGTGGGGTAGTTCCTGGTGTTACTGGTGGGGTAGATACTGGAGGGGTAGTTCCTGGTGTTACTGGTGGGGTAGATACTGGAGGGGTAGTTCCTGGTGTTACTGGTGGGGTAGTTACTGGAGGGGTAGTTCCTGGTGGGGTAGTTCCTGGTGTTACTGGTGGGGTAGATACTGGAGGGGTAGTTCCTGGTGGGGTAGTTCCTGGTGTTACTGGTGGGGTAGATACTGGAGGGGTAGTTCCTGGTGGGGTAGTTCCTGGTGTTACTAGTGGGGTAGATACTGGAGGGGTAGTTCCTGGTGTTACTGGTGG